>NW_024847017.1:0-1014 GCF_019175285.1 Sceloporus undulatus
TGAATCTCAAAGGTGCTACAAGATCTCTCTACATACTGATTCTACAGACTAACACAGCTATATTTTTAATTCTACCAATAGAAAAAAAATGCTTCAATAATGAACCAAAAGCTATCAAAAAGAGCATCAATCAGCACAGAAATGTTTAAAACTATCTGAAACATAAGATCACACACATACCTGAAACCATTAAATCAATAGGGTAATAAAAATGTACCTAGGAAAAACAACCTGAAATGGGGGAAAAGCAACAGCAACCGATTTTACCAAACAATGGCGCGTTACAGAGCGCCCAAGAAGGGCGTCGCCACCGCCGTTTGCTACATCCGGGAACCGTGGTGGCCAAACTGCATGGTTCCCGGGTGCAGCAAGAAAGAAGCGCGAAATGGCGTTTCTTCCTGCAACCCGGAAGTGGTGCCGCGAGGCACTAGTCACGCACTTACAGTGTCACTTCCGCCGCGCAACATCCGGACGCTATGCATCCGCAACGTCAAAATGGCACCCCCCGTGTAGACGGGCACCGCCATTTTGTACGGACTCAGTCCATACTAGGTTTGAGGGGCGTCCAGAAGGGACGCCCCTTCTCAACCCTAATATGCCCCTTCCTAACCCTAATACTCCCCTTCAGCGCATCTGTAACGCGCCAATGTATTTTATTATCTCATCAGACATACACTATCCTGTACCAGTACATATCACTGCGCTTTTATGTATGCAAATAGCCTATGGTCTAAGCATTAAATTACTACTGCTGCTGCTACTGTGACTACTACATACCTACTCAAAAGGAATATCTACCGGAACAGTGCATCTGCACTACAGAAATGATCTGATTCGATGGCCTGTTCCAGACTGCCAAAATAAAGCTGCTTTGGGTCTCTTTGGAGGTATGCTATTTAAATGGTGCATGGGTCCTAAGAGTCCGGAGGTCGTGCCAAAGCCACACTCCATTCCTATGCACTGGAGGGAAGCTTTGGTGCAGCTTCTGGATTCTTAGAGTGCATGCATCATTTA
>NW_024847018.1:0-1014 GCF_019175285.1 Sceloporus undulatus
AATCAGAAGACTGTTAATAATGTTTAGATAGGATTTGTTTTTTCAGGCATGTTTAGCCAATCATTCTTTGTTTTAGTGATTCAGCTTGACATGGTGGACTGTTTCTAAAATATGGCCTTTAATACTGAGGGGATATATCCTCATTAAATTATTTTAAGTGAGGATTATTCTAGAGGGTTCCTAAGTCTGTGCATTAAAAGTTCACACAATTTTCCTTCCCTGGTTTTTATAAATGACTTCCTAGTATTCATTTAGCAACACTCGGTGAAAGTGAACACAGTAATTCTAAGACTTATCCATGCAGTATTGTACCATATTATAAGGATTTGTGGAGTTATTTGCCTGCATCTGACTAAGGGTTCCACACATATAAGCAGCCTTCTCTGTGTGTATTACTTGCTGGATCGGTAACCATGGACATAAATCAGATGTGTATCCTAACGTACATGCCACCTAGTCTGCACTGCTCTGCTTTCATTTTACACACAATTTGTTATCGTGAAAAATTAATGGGGATGTGGATTGAAATATTCTAATATTCTGCCCCAGTAATTTGTGGATGAATATCTTTTTAAAGCACACTAAACCAAATATATTAGCCAAACCTTCTCCCTCTCCACAGATAGTCAGTAAAATCAGCTTCCACAGTGCTAATTCACTGATTTGTCTGGAGAGAAGAAACACATGATTGTATATTTTCCCAGGAATATTTTCTCTATATAGACAACTATTTATTTGACAAGGGGATTGCAAAACCCTGTCCCGGCAATGGTATCTTGACCTCATATGCCATTTCAGGTAATGGAAAGAGAGATTCATCTATTTAGTATAGATTATTAATAACATTTCTATACCACTCTTTATCATAAACTCCTCTGGATGAATTCATATTGAGAGGTGAGAACATGTAAATTTGCATAAATCTAAGCATGAATTTATGCTCACTAGAATGTATAACAGTTACCATACCATACCATACCATAACCTTTATTAGGCATCTCAAATAAAAAAAAA
>NW_024847019.1:0-1014 GCF_019175285.1 Sceloporus undulatus
GGGGGGGGAATGTATATGTTGCGCCGCATAATTAATTCATCTTTTAGGGAAGGGCGTTTTCCATCCAGCTTGAAATTGGCCATTGTAAAACCGCTGTTAAAAAAGCTCTCCCTAGACCCCTGATTCGGCCTGTTTCCCTGCTGCCTTTTTGGGGGAATGTGATCAAGAAGGCAGTTGCCTTTCAACTTCAATCACCAAGTTTAAAGGGTCTCCCACCTGGGTCCAAATGACACTGCAGAAATAGCTCAGTTTGAGACCGCTTTAACTGCCCTGGCTCAGTGCTAGGGAATCCTGGGAACTGTAGTCTTGTGAGACATTTGGCCACCTCTGTCACAGAGCTCTGGTAGGATGACAAACTACAATACCCAGGATTCCTTAGTACTGAACTAGGGCAGTCAAAGCAGTCTCAAACTGTCTTATTTCTGCAGTGTCTTTTGGACCCATGACTCCATGAATTACACACTGATTCCCAAACTCTGGCCCAGGTTTTGACACTTCAGCTCCCACAAGCCTCAGCCATCTTGGCCAATGGTCTGGGATCCTGGGAGCTGAAGCCCAAAACCTGGATTACTGTGTCCAGTTCTGGGCACCACAATTCAAAAAGGATGTTGAGAAACTGGAGCCATGTGGCCAAAGGAGGATGACTAAAATGGTGAAGGGTCTGGAAACCATGAAGCCCTATGAGGAAAGACCCAGGGAGCTGGGGATGTTTAGCCTGGAGAAGAGAAGGTTAAGGGGTGATATGATAGCGCTGTTTAAGTATTTGAAAAGATGTCATATTGAGGAGAGAGCAAGCTTGTTTTCTGCTGCTCCAGAGAATAGGACACAAAACAATGGATGCAAGCTCCAGGAAGAGAGGATCTTTCTGACAGTCAGAGCTGTTTGAGAGGGGCCCAGTGCTGCTGGGGGTCAAGGAGGTCCCCCTTAGACTCCATCTTGGGCTTCCCAAACTGGGCAACGATCACAGCAGCAGCCAGGCAATGACAGCAGTGGCTGGGGTTTATGGCCAGGGGG
>NW_024847020.1:0-1014 GCF_019175285.1 Sceloporus undulatus
GACTTCCCATGGATACCAAAATCCACAGTGGCATAGTAAAATAGTGTAGCTTATATAAAATGGCAAAATCAAGGTTTGCTTTTTGGATTTTATATATTTTTTAAATATTTTCAAGCCATGGATTAAGAATCAGTGGATACAGAGGGCCAACTGTATTTGAAACCAGGGAATAAGTGAGGGAAGCAGTTTTCTTGCCAATCCAAGCCTGACCTTGGGTTTCTTCATGCATTTCTTAGTTCATGGGAACCAGTTATAGCCAGTAGATTGCATACCTGCAATGAAATAAATCTGTTCTTGTTTTTTTTTCCATCACAAGTTTTCTGACAAGAGAATTCATATAGCCAGTTTTAAGCTTCACAAATGTCATGCACTGTAGTGTTCAAAGCTAACAGCACTATCTGTGTTTGTGATGAGGAGATCCTGCAATCAGCAAAATGCAGTTGGATGATAGGTGTTACCACTGTTCATCAAACTAAAGCCACAAAATGTTACACTGAAGGAGCAGCCTTTCGCTGATGCAAAACATTACTTATTTCTTGCACCTCATGCCTCTTGCTTAATAATCCTTGGAAGGTAAGTGGTTACAAGAAGATTATTCCCAACCCCCAGCACTCCCCAGTATCAAAGAAATCTATTTCATTAGCTTGCTGTCTCCACTTGGCATTTCACTAAAGGCAATTTTCTTCTCCCATAGTCTGACATGACCCTATGGAGAGGTTTTTACCTCTGCAATGAAAGAAAATAAGGCTTCAGAAACAGGAAATAGCAAGTATGGAACAGTCTGTTCCTCTGTATGTTTGGAAATAAATCTCTCTAGGTTCCATCAGGTTTACTCCCAAATTAGCCTTATTATTTTAGGTGTTAGTTTGTTGTTGTTAACTGCTTTTGCATCAGTCTTGACCCATGGCAACCCTATGGATGACATCTCCAGCCCCCCTCCCCCCATCCTCTGCTGCTCTGCCCAGCTCCTGCAAACTCATATTTGTGGTCTCTTTAATTAAATCCATCCATCTG
>NW_024847021.1:0-1014 GCF_019175285.1 Sceloporus undulatus
ACTCCAGATGACTGGAGCATAGCATATTTAGGCAAGTGAGAGAGAGAAACCAAGGAACCCCACAATTTACAAAAGAGGTTTTCCATAGTGAGTGGGAAGAATGGTTGAAAGAACATGCTCTATTCAAGTTAAAACGAGCATATATTCACTCTTGTCATGTTAAAACGTGAATATAATGGTTATCCAATAGCTCCCGGTCCATGCCTCTCAATTAGCAGGCAGTGGCCCCTCCTTAGCAATGCTGAAGAACAAGCAGAAGCAAAATTGAAGCGGAATTGCAGCATGGCTTCATGGGAACCCCCCCTTCCAGATGGGGGGGGGGAACCAGGACCAAAGGAGACATGCACATCACACCAAACAACAGCGCACTGAGCGTGAATTGCCTAGGAATAGGGTTTGTGACTCTGCTAGTTCACCGAATTTACTTAACTGTGGATTGATGTGTGATTGCGTTCAAAGTGCATTAGGACTACCAGTGATTGCGTGTAGTAACCTTTTGTGCAATAAAGTGAATACGCATGATTCCGTTCAGGATGACACTGGATTATATTTACAATTTCTGTCGTGTGATATCGTCCAGTTCCACCCTCTGGTTTCCTACTTCATTGCCACTGCCACATGTTAACCTATTCATTGGCCTGCAATGAAAGAGAAATCCAGGATTTACAGCTTCAGATGGCCAGAACATTTTTTAGACCCTTCAATCCATGATTTTCCAAGTTTTCCAGGACAAATGGCAACCCTAGCTGTGTATTGTGAGGTTAAAACTTTAAAAATAAATATAAACACTTACACAGTTTCCTGCTTCATTGCCACTGCCACATTTTAACCTACCCTTCATCCTGGGATGAAAGAGAAATCCAGGATTTATGGCTGGCCAGAACAATTTTTAGTCCCTTGAATCCGTGATTTTCCAAGCTTTCTGGGACAAATGGCAACTCTAGCTGTGCCTTGCAAGCATGAAACTTTAAAAGTAAATGTAAATGTTTCAAATCCGGTCCACAAACTATCTGA
>NW_024847022.1:0-1014 GCF_019175285.1 Sceloporus undulatus
AGGCAAGGCCCACTCTCTCTGAAGGTGGGAGAGTGGGACTCCCCAAAGGGGATTTCAATGCTTTTAATGGTGGCTCTCATGCTGTAGCAAAGAAGAAGAAGATGATGATGATGGTGATATCAGGCCTGTGGGGGAGAGGATTGAGCTGCCGCCAGACCTTAATCATCATTAATGCCACCTTCCTGGGCATTCTTTCTCTGCACCACTGTAATGGCCATGGCTCAGTGCTATGGAACTCTGGGAATGTTCTTCATTTTAGGTATTGTTAAGGTTTGGAAATCCTGTTTCAGGACCCTTCTGACTTTGGGTGGCTTTCATCCTCCATTTTGGGTTCCCAGAAGGCCTCAAACTGCCATCTTCCAAGCGCTGAGGGAGAGGAAGCCATTTTGTGTTTCTTGTGGCTGTGGGGAATAATGTTCCGGAACCTTCTCTGAGGCCTCAGTTGAAGAGAGGCTTCTCTTTCTCTCCTGAGGCTCCAGAGTCAGAAGGAGGCCAGGCTCCTTGGGCCAAAAGGAAAGAAGTGTCTCCCTGTGTGTGTCTTTTCTGAGAGGGTTTTCTTATTACACAGCTCTGCTCCTTCTGGGGAACATGGGTTTTAAAAGGGATCAGAAATGGGGAGGATAGTTTTAATACAAGCCTTATTCTTCTTCTTCACAAACATTGGAATGAATGAAACAAACAAATATAGAAACAAACAAACAACAACAAAAATAAGGATTAGACAGAAAAAGAAATGCTTATTTTTTGAAAGTAAAACCATTATTAAGAGGGGAAAAACCAGACTTGGGTACTTCGATCCTTTTACAACCAGCTCAGGCTGTATCTGCACTGCAGAAATATTCCAGTTTGAAACTGTGTTAACTCTCCCAACTCCATCCTGTGGAATCCTGGGATCTGTAGTTTGATGCGGCACAAGAGATCCAGAGCCACCCCAAAGCAAGGCTCTCCAGGGCTCTCTTGGCCTTCCTTTACTTGCAAATACTGACTATCTCAGGGAGTCTCTATATTAGAGCA
>NW_024847023.1:0-1014 GCF_019175285.1 Sceloporus undulatus
TCGCGCGGAGGTCACTCGCCAACGTTCCGCAGACGTCAGTTTGCGTGGGGGCCGCGCGGTGCATTGTGGGAAAGAAGCGAATTGTCGCGTAGGAAGTTCAAGCGGGAAGGGGGCGGGGCTTGGAGGAGGGGGAGAGGAAGAGGAAGGGGGCGGGGCTTAGAGGAGCCTCCATTTTGGGAGCGGCTGAGTCGGCTTCGGCCCTTTTCTTTCGCCGTTGCTTCGCCTCTTTCGCCCCAATAGCCGAGGGCCTGCCTTTTCTTTCGACTCCCGCAGGCAAAGACGGGGAAGAGGAGGAGGAGGAGGAGCGGGAGCGATGGCGGCGGAGAGCCGGGAGGAGAAAGGTAAATGGTATCCCCTTCTGATTCTGAAGCATCAACGTTGGAGGGATAATGCGATTCGAGAGCGCTTTATCCCTCCAGTGTGGATGCAGCAGCACCTGTTCTAACTGAGGTCCAAACACACACACACTGCGGGAATTAATCCACTTTAACTGCCCTGGCTCAATGCTAGGGAATCCTGGGAACTGTAGTGCTCTGGTGCCACAATCAACTACAGTTCCCATGATTCCCTGGCACTGCAGTTAAAGGGGTCTTGGGAGTGTATCACTCCAGAGCTGATTTGGGCATTAAAAGAGAGATTAAAGCGCATGTAAAGCATGGAATGATAGAGTGCCATTCCAGTCCAACTCCATTCTGCCATGCAGGAACTCCCAACCAAAGCATCCCCAATGACAGATGGCCACCCAGCCTCTGTTTAAAGGCCTCCAAGGAGGGAGACTGCGCTACGCTCCCAGGAAGGAGTTGTTCCACTCTTAAGCAGCCCTTACTCTCCCAGGAGGTTCCTCCTAATATTGGCCTGTTACAGACAGCCAAAATAAATCTGCTTGGAGTCACAGTGGAGGTATGGTGTTTCAATGATGCATGCGCCCTAAGAGTCCAGAAGCCGCACCAAAACCATGCTCCAGTCCTTAGGGCTGGAGCGTGGCTTCGGTGCAACTTCTGGACTCTTAAGATG
>NW_024847024.1:0-1014 GCF_019175285.1 Sceloporus undulatus
AGAAGGGGGCCATTTCCTGGTTCCAGTTTCACATGAATGCTAGCCTCGCGTGAATGATTGCTTCACATTTCCTCTTCCCTTCTATTTTATTCTATTTATTATTTTATTTTTTGCTCTATTTACTCTACTTCAACAATTTAACAATGCCTACAACTCCGGCCATGTGTGGTCTCGAGTATACATACAGCCATATCCGAATATGTCCTCTGTGTCAGCCTTCCCTCCATCCCTCCCTGCTTCCTCCGAATGTGTCATCCATGTCAGCCTTCCCTACATGCCCCCTGCTTACTCTGAATATGTCCTCCGTGTCAGCCTTCCCTACATGCCCCCTGCTTACTCCGAATATGTCCTTTGTGTCAGCCTTCCCTATATGCCCCCTGCTTACTCCGAATGTGTAATCCGTGTCAGCCTTCCCTACATCCCTCACAGCCACATCCAAATGTCTCCTCCGTTCTTGAAGGAGTACTGGAAGCAAATGGAGCAAAACTGCAGCGCCGCATCATGGGAAATGTGGCACCTTGGGGGTTGGGGGGGGGGGGGGGTTAGGGTTGCCATAAGCCAGGACCTCCAAACCGGGACAAATGTAGGACATATGTAGGAAACATCTTCAAATGTAGGACACGATTTTTCTAAAAATGGAGGACACGCGAAAAAAATTGATGATTTTTTAAAAATGTTAATCTAAATGCATGTTTCTAAGGCATGATCAAAATGGAGGACATTTTGGCATTATTCCTAGACAAAAAAATAAAAATCAAGGCAGGGGTATATATATTTAAAAATAAAAATAATGAAAAAATAAATAAAAATCAAGACGGGGGTGTATATATTTAAAAATAAAAATAATGAGGAAAAAAGCAATAATAAAAATTAATAAAATAAAAAACATGAAATAATAAAAATTAATAAAATAAAACCAAGAAATAAAAAATTAATAAAATAAAACCAAGAAATAAAAAATTAATAAAATAAAAACAAGAAATAAAAAATCAATAAAATAAAAACAAGAAATAA
>NW_024847025.1:0-1014 GCF_019175285.1 Sceloporus undulatus
TGCATTGGAGTGTTGCCCAGGAAGGACCTTTATAATCAGACTCTAGGGATAGCCATAGAAATGCAAAACTTGTGAGTATAGTGATGGGGTGGCAAGTTCATTTTAACTATGGTCACTGAAGGACAAAGGCAAATGGAAACATGTTGCCTAGTGTGGCATATTGGTTTGAGCATTGGACTATGACTCTGGTGACCAAGGTTCAAATCCTGGATCAGCCATATAAACACACTGGCTGACCAAATCTATGACAGCCTCCCTCATATGCTGAGAGTGTGACTTGCCATGGTCTCCCAGTGGATTTCCATGGCTGAGTAGAGATTCAAACTCTGGTTTCCCCAAGTGAAGTGCTCTTCCATAAACACCATAATATAAGTTGGATTTATACTATTGTATGTCACGATTCGTAGTGGTCCTTAGTTATTCTGGCTGCCTAGAAATGTACAGCCATGCATGCAAATCCATGCAAAGTGGACAAATGTCCCCATGTTTGATAATGCACATGCTCATGGAAACATGTGGTTAAAAAAACATGGATCAGTTTCCAGCTGAGTTAATGGAGTTTTTAGGCCCCTTCCCCTCAAAAAGCACAAATTCCTCTGAATGACCTGTGGCTGAATGGCAGTCTATGCGACTCAGAGTATTTTAATTCGGTAGCCAAGCCCTAGGTTGGGTCTCGTAGGTTGCTCACCAGGACTCTTTACACAGAGAAGCATCCAAACATTGTAAGTCTCAAATGGTGTTGTCCATTTTGCCACCTCCTTCTGCAACATGTGTAAACTAAACCTAAGCGATGATGTTCCGGGCAGCGAGACGGTACATGTTTCTTCACAGAGAGATTTAAATCATAATCAATTTTTATTGCACTGACAAGCTCTCGGTCTGTATAATCTTGTCCCTAACTCTTCCTAATAAATCACTCCCATCCTTGCTGGATATGCGGCCTGATATCCGCCGCAGAGATATGAATACACAGCGGTGTTTATGAGAAGGAGAGAAACTAATAAATGAAAAATT
>NW_024847026.1:0-1014 GCF_019175285.1 Sceloporus undulatus
AATAGTGCCACTGTATTTTGTTTTGGTCAGGATGCACTTGCAATAATTCTGTGTCCAGTTCTGGGCACCACAATTCAAACAGATGTTGAGAAGCTGGAGCATGTCCAGAGAAAGTTGGTGAATGGTCTGGAAACCATGCTCTCTGAGGAATGGCTTAGGGAGCTGGGTATGTTTAGCTTGGAGAAGAGGAGGTTAAGAGCGGATATGACAGCCCTGTTCAAATATTTGAAGAGATGTCATATTCAGGATGGAGCAGGCTTGCTTTCTGCTACTCCAGAGAAAAGGACATGGAAGAATGGATACAAGCCAAAAGGACAAGAGATTTCACTTAAACTTTAGGAGGAATTTCCTGACAGTAAGAGCTCTTCAATAATGGAATATACTCCCCCAGAGTTTGGTGCAGTCTCTTTCTTTGGAAGTCTTTAATCAAAAGCTGGATGGCCATCTCTTGGGGGTGCTTTGAATGTCTATTCCTGCATGGTAGAAGATTGAACCGGATGGTCCTTGTGGTCTATTTCAACTCTTTGATTCTATAATTCTAAAGTGGAATCATAACAGTCTGACAGTAAATTATGAAAGCGCCCTCAGTCTTCACAGGAAGGACAATGGATTCAGGTTCCTTACCCACTGAGGCCACATTGTCATAATTCTCCATCATAACAGAACTGTACATCAGTCTCTGCTTCTTTGTCAATAGTTTCCATTCCTCCTCAGTGAAATATATCGCCACATCCGCAAAGGTCACCTGCAACAGAAAATAGCCCTCATCCAGAGAGTGACTAAACAAAAGGGGAGGAAAGCACATGGTGCATCCAAATATTATTTCAACACCTCAAAATTCAGTCCAAGAAATAAACTTTAAATTCTGCAAGCAAGAAAAAGCTACAGCCTTTGAGATCCAGTTTGTCTCAAATCCTTTCAATATAATATACAATGTAATAAACAATATAATTTAGGCCATTTCTGAAATATTATTGATTGATTAGGATACTGACTATCCCAACATGTATAGTA
>NW_024847027.1:0-1014 GCF_019175285.1 Sceloporus undulatus
TGATCTCTCCCAGCGGTTTCATGTAAATGTTAAAGAGCATGGGAGACAGAATGGCTCCTTGAGGGACCCCGGTGTTAAGGGGCCTCTCATCAGAACACACGTCTCCCAGCTGCACTATCTGGGACCTCCCAGAGAGGTAGGACCGGAGCCACTGGAGCGCAGTGGGCCCGATTCCCACCTCTGCCAGGCGCCCCAGAAGGATACCATGGTCTATGGTATCGAAAGCCGCTGAGATGTCCAAGAGCACCAACAGGGACACGCTTCCCCTGTCGATGCCCAGACGGAGATCATTGACCAAGGCGACCATGGCCGTCTCAACCCCGTGACTCGCCCGGAAGCCAGTTTGAAATGGGTCTAGATAATAAGTTTCATCCAAGACCGTCTGAAGCTGGATCGCAACCGCCCTCTCGATCACCTTACCCAAGAATGGCAGCAGCAAAACTGGCCGCTAATTATTATGTACCAGGGGGTCGAGGGAGGGCTTTTTTAATATAGGTTTTACAATGGCCAATTTTAATTCTGATGGAAATTGCCCTTCCCTCAAAGATGTATTAATGATCCGGAGTAACAATAAAGTTACCGCCGGTCCCCCCTGGGCCGCTAGCCATGAGGGACAGGGATCGAGAGAGCAGGTTGTTTTCCGAACACTTCCGACGATCTTGTCCACGTCCTCGGTACTCACCGACTCAAACCGATCCAGTTTAATAGAGTCCACGGAGGCTCTGGATACCTCTACTCTAGGTTCTGCTCGAATGTCAGCATTAAGACCTTCGCTTATACGAGAGGTTTTATCCACGAAAAAGTCATTAAATTGGTCACAGCAGGCCTTAGAAGGTTCAAGGATCTGGTTCAGGGCGGAAGGGAGCTGAGTTAGCTCCCTAACCACTATGAACAATGCTGGACGTGACTCTGCGGACGCAATACGAGCACCATAGAACGAATTCTTTGCTGCTCGTATCGCCTCTCCGTAGTCCTTTAACAGTTGGGCTAGGAGAGCCTTGTCGTCTAAGCAAA
>NW_024847028.1:0-1014 GCF_019175285.1 Sceloporus undulatus
CTAATGGGATGATTATTGAAAGTCTTATCCACCGTGAGTTTCTGGTGCCATAAGTAACCATGCCATCCGTATTTTAAATCAGGGCCCTCTAGGTTCAACATGTTCTTATTTTCCAGTTTTAACCAATCCTGAAACCATATAAAATTAACAGCGTGCAAATAGAGTTTCATGTCTGGGACTGCCCAACCCATCTTTCTTTTGCATCCCTTAATATTTCCCACTTAAAAGGGTCATATACGCCGACCCTCTTCGGCCATGCAGGAAAAGATAGGATCCTAGAGCTGGAAGTTACTACTAAAGGTCATATAGACTAACCCTCTTTGGCCATGCAGGAATACATAGGATCCTAGAGCTGGACGTTACTACTAAGGGTCATATAGACCAACCCTCTTCGGCCATGCAGGAAAAGATAGGATCCTAGAGCTGGAAGTTACTACTAAAGGTCATATAGACTAACCCTCTTTGGCCATGCAGGAATACATAGGATCCTAGAGCTGGACATTACTACTAAGGGTCATATAGACCAACCCTCTTCGCCGGAAAAAGGCCTCAGAGATGCCAGGGGAAAGCCAGGAAGGAGGTTGCAAGACTTCCGGCTTCTCTGCCACCTCCTTCTGCGGGGGGGGGGGGGGATTTAAAATAAGGCGCATGGAAGCCAGTCAGTGGCCAAAGAAGCCAGTAAGGAGGCTGGACCTATGATTTGGGGGCCAGGAGAGGCCGTGGGCCAGGCTGCCGGCAGGAACCAGGGCGGATTCAAATCCGATTCGAACTCGCCTGGTTCCCACTTGGGCTGAATCGGTTTATTTCAATCCAGCCCAAAAAAACACTGCAAAAACCCAGGATCTTTTTGATGCTGGTTAAATGGGCAAAAATGGGCAAACTGCCTGGTCCCCCTTTCTGAATCGATTTCTAGAATCGGATTCAGTGGGAACCTTTAACCCAGGTCCCAATCCCGATTTAAACGTCGTGGGAACAAGGCCCAGGGACTTGCAATTGAAGCAGTGGACAATATGC
>NW_024847029.1:0-1014 GCF_019175285.1 Sceloporus undulatus
GCAAGAAAGCACCAAAAGGATCCTCATGTAGCTGAAATTATGGCTGGTTGTGCTGCCAAAATTATGCCTGGCCATATCACCAATGACACAGTGATGCAATCGGCTCGATTGGCATTTTTTTAAAGGGGGGTCAACATTGTGGTGCAGACAAATGGGGATGACAGTGAGGTCCAAAATGACAAAAAAATCCAAAATCCAAAAGATTCTGTTTCATAGTGGAAAGGATGCCATGGTGGAATCAAATTATGATCTGGATCGAAACCTCATTGCAAACCTGTTTAAATGGTAAGTGGGAATGAGACCATTGTTTTTAACTGTTCCAATGGAGGAAATTTTAAAAAATAGCTAGTGGTGGTATGCCTCAGTATAGCTAGAGGAAAAGAGGTGTCAATTGTTCAAATATGAAAAGAGGTCAGCTACTCCAATGGAGATGCGTAAACTCTTGAACAAACCAAGCTAAATCTAGAGAAGGAACTCAGCCCTGCTCAGTGAAAAATACCACAAAATCTTTCCAGCTTTGTATATTTCATCTTCCCAACTGACATTTGATTGTGACCTCTAAGGTTAAACAGGTATCTTTCAAGTTTTGCTGAACAGAAGGATTGTTAACGTTTTCCTGGCAAAGTCAGCACCAGTAAGCTTCTCCCTTAATGAAGATACAAGGTTTGTTCTTTGCATCAATGAAACCCCTTCCAGCAATACTGTCAGGATTGCTATATGCTCATTATACCAGCAGAAGGTACAAAGTAAGCAAGGGGGTTGGGAAGAGTGGGAGGGAGATTTCATACATTACCTGTTTAGTTCTCATTTTGGAGTCTGCTGACAGATTGTTGTATGTATAATGGGCCTGTGTGACTCCACAAAAAAGGACTGCCACTATTCCTGAAATACAAAGGAGGAAAAAAATTATCAACTACCTCTGTTTTCTCCCATTGTGTGTGTTCAAAGAAATGGTGTGTGGAGCAGGTTGCCAGCCTGAAAGCTAATTAAATTAAACTAAATGCTTTTATTTGA
>NW_024847030.1:0-385 GCF_019175285.1 Sceloporus undulatus
AAGAAATTGTCAGTCATGAGAGAGTCCACACATCAAAGAAGCCATACCACTGCCAGAATTGTGGGAAACATTTTACGTACAAGTCTATCCTTGTCATGCATCAAAGAGTCCACACTGGAGAGAAGCCATACAAATGCCAGCATTGTGGGAACTGTTTTTCTTTGAAGTCAAACCTAGTGATGCATCAGAGAATCCACACAGGAGAGAAGCCATACAAATGCCAGCATTGTGGGAACTGTTTTTCTTTGAAGTCAAACCTAGTGATGCATCAGAGAATCCACTCAGGAGAGAAGCCACACAAATGCCAGCATTGTGGGAAATGTTTTTCTCAGCAGTCCCACCTACTGAGACACCAGAGAATCCACTCAGGAGAGAAGCCTTACAA
>NW_024847030.1:485-1014 GCF_019175285.1 Sceloporus undulatus
GAGAGAAGCCTTACAAATGCCAGCATTGTGGGAACTGTTTTTCTCAGGAGTCCCACCTACTGACACACCAGAGAATCCACTCAGGAGAGAAGCCATACAAATGCCAGCATTGTGGGAATTGTTTTTCTCAGCAGTCAAACCTACTGACACACCAGAGAATCCACACAGGAGAGAAGCCATACAAATGCCAGCAGTGTGGAAAATCCTTTTCTTGGAGGTCAGGCCTATTCAATCACCAGAGAGGCCACACAGGAGAGAAGCCACATAAATCCAAGCAGTGAACGAACTTTATTTTTGTAAAGAAGGAATACAAAAATCTTTTTTCAATTCAGCCGTGCTAAGAAAAGGCCCTCATGATTTTATTTGTACGGTTTTTATGTCCATATGTCTGTTTATGTTATATTTTGTTAAGTTTAGATTTTCATTGCTACTAGTATAAATAATCGCTTTGGGTTATAAATTTGGCTGGGCATTATGGGCCGTGGTTTAGGTTAGTTAGATGGGGGGCTGGGATTTATTGCAGCTAGCT
>NW_024847031.1:0-1014 GCF_019175285.1 Sceloporus undulatus
AGCTTTATTTTGGCTGTCTGTAACAGGCCTAAATAACGAGATATCCCTTTATTCAGAAAATGGCTCCTCCTGACTTCCCCGCAAACGATTCCATGGCAGGAACATAGCGGGAAGCCTCAATTACATTTTAGAAGCGCCACAGATGATCACATCCCTGGCACTTCTGCAACGTTACTGCAACATTTCCATGATACTTGGACAATGTTTTGCCCTGCATGTGATAAGGTCCATAATCTATTTGAGAGCTGTAAAAATAAAACAGGAAAGATTCTCTTTATCAGGGTTTTCAGATAGTTAGAATCCCCTTACTCATTCCCTCAACCAACAAAAGAATGGTTTAATATTCTTTCCTTCTCTACTGGACACATAACAGGGCCTCCTCTAAAGCCTGAAATATGTAGGAATATTTATAGGAATGTAGGGAGCTGCCTCATACCAAGTTGGCTCATTGGTCAATTGATTTTATATATTATAAATTTGTTCTTTTCTTTACATTTTAGAGGATGTCTGGACCATCCATTAATACTGCTAACTTTTACTCTAGTTTTTTTTTTAAGTGCCATGTTATATGCTGAGTGTTCTAGTATTTATAGATGAGAACGGCATTGCAGAAAGGAATGATGAATTTAAGAATATATCACAGCTCTCTCTGGAGCTGTCTGATGTATGGTTATGTTGATAACAAAGCATCCTGTGCCATCTTAAAAAGATTAACACATGCATGGGTTTGTAATAGGCTGAGTTCAGAAGAATTATAAGTGATTAAAACCATTATAATTAAACATCTTTCAAATTTCTGGAAACATAATACAAAGAGGTGATTAGAAAGTCAAAGTCAGATGTGTTCTACATTTTAAAAAATAACATTTTTTTTTAAATGAGCCATAAATGTACACTTGTCCCTCTCTTTTCATGGACTTGGAGTCTGCAGTCTTGCTCTTTGTGGGAGGAAGAAGTGCAGAGGGATAAAATGCAACCCTGCACATGTGCCTTGGGTGCATGCACCATTATTTT
>NW_024847032.1:0-1014 GCF_019175285.1 Sceloporus undulatus
AGGCTCCGTATTCAGCAGAATACACCTCCAAGACGTCTTCCCCTGCCCGTCTGTATCCCGCCATTATCTTGGTGAATGACAGCTTCACCCATATGTATATTGAATATGTAGCACTTGTCCATTCCTGTCATCACACACATGCAACAAACTATGAAATGGCAATTCATCATACATACAGTTAAGAAGAACATACAGATTATAATGCATCGATCCAATGCATATATGAAGTTGAAGGCTTTCATGGCCGGCATTTCTAGTTTTTTGTGGGGTTTTCGGGTTATGTAGCCATGTTCTAAAAGAGTTTGTTTCTGACGTTTCACCAGCATCTGTGGCTGGCATCTTCAGAGAATGCTAGCATGGAAGAGAGTGATTGATGTTTAGATAGATAGATAGATAGATAGATAGATAGATAGATAGAGTGTGTTTGTGTGTGTGTGTGACCCTGGGTTGGAAGAAGTGGTTTCCATGTTAATCTGTTCTTTTGTTGAATGTCAAGCCCTCACGATGGGAGGATTGCAAAGAGGATTCGTGTCTGTTTAATTAGAAATCCATTGTTTGCTGGGAAAACCCTTGACCCTCTGTGGTTTTCATTTGCATTTGCTGGGTCATGATTTTAGTGTTTTTCAGGACTGGTAGGCAAGCTTTACTAACTTTATAGCAACAGCAAGTACATTTCTATACGACTTGTCAGTTCACTTAAGCACTCCCTAAGCGGTTTACAAAGTGTAAGCTAATTGCCCCCAACAATCTGGGTACTCGTTTTAGCGACGTTGGAAGGATGCAAGTCTGAGTCGAGCTTGAGCCACTTTGCTGGTATTTAACCTTATGGTTTGTGAATGAGCAGCTGGAGTACAGGCATTTAACCACTGCACCACCAGGGCTCTAAGGGTTACTTTAAGGTATTCTTCTTTCCTGTTGAAGTTTTCCAGGTGTTTGTGGATTTCAATGGCTTCCCTGTGCATTCTGACTCGATAGTTGTTGGCATGGTCCAGAATTTCAGTATTTTCAAACAGC
>NW_024847033.1:0-1014 GCF_019175285.1 Sceloporus undulatus
ATTTATAAGGGGAAAAACACATACGATTCACTAGCATACCCACATACATACAAGGCTCAGGAAAAGCATAGGTTAGCATGGAATAGGATTTTAGGCATCACTGGGGTGATATGTACCAGAATGTAGACTCCCTCCAGGAATCCAAATGGAATATGATGCTGATGGCATGAGGCTCAGCCATGGAATGACTGGCCAGGAGCCAGGAGCCAGGAGCCAGGAGCCACGTCAGGGTTCAAGGGGACATAGCTTCCCCCTGAAACCTCGACTGGCCCCCTGAACAGGCAAATCTGATGATATTTATAGGCAAAATCTTGCTTCTGGCAAAGGTGCTTGATGGTGAGAACAAAGGGGTTTAATGACTTTCTTTTCACCTGGATGTCCCTGTCTGATTGTCTTAGTGGTCTTAAGCTGCTCGGACAACAGACCTGAGAGGGGGGCAAGAGCCTCAGGCAAGGCAAACATTTGCTTCCTGGTCCTATGATAACCCTCTTATACGACTCCCTAGATATGATGATGTGGGTGCCCCTCAGGGGTGTGTGTACATGTCCTCATGCCTTGCTGGCAATGGAGGACAGGCTACTAGAGTTCTTCTAGGGGTCATTAAGGGTTATCATTTATACCAAAATTTATATGGAGCAGCATGGGTAACATGCTCTTCTATCAAATGCTTCCTGGGGTGAGATCCATTTGGGAATTTTCCTATATAGTTTGAATGTGTATTTTTGCCAAGTTTTTAATAGCGACTTCCTTATGCAATGATGGTTACATTTTCTCTCTGCCTCAACTTTCCCATATTCTCAGTAGGCATGCCACCCAAATTTCAGATCGCCTCCCTCTAATTCTAATAATTTTTTGTATTTTCCAAATTGATCCACTCTTTTATCCATGTTAAAGCACAAGCCTCAAAATATCATTTTACATTTGCCATCCCCAATCCCTGGAGGGGACATTCTGAAGGTGGCAAAACCACCTCTGAGGGTTCCTTGCCCAAGAAAACCCCATGAAATTCACGGG
>NW_024847034.1:0-1014 GCF_019175285.1 Sceloporus undulatus
GAAAGACTGCTTAAGTGTTTTACTTAGCTTTTACTCAGCTTTCATCTGGTAAAATAGTAGTAGTAAGGTACCTTTCATTTTGTTACATAGACTGATTTTTTTTTTATACAAGGAAAGAACATTCTGTGAAGAAGGATTTCTTTCCTTCCTCCATACAAGATATTATGGTCTCGTCTGCACTACAGCATTCATGCAGTTTGACATCATTTTAACTGCCATGGCTCAATGCTATAGAATTCTGGGATTTGTAGTTTTGTAAGATATTTAGCCTTCTCTCTCAGAGAACTATGGTGCTACAAAAAACTGCAGACCTCAGAATTCCATAGCATTGAGCCATGGCAGTTAAAAAAGTGTTGTCAACCTGCATTATTTCTGAGGTGCAGATCAGACCTATGTCATCAGGTATTTTATGCATAAACTGCAGGCTTACTTTTTGAGGCAGATGCAGTGTCAATTAGGAAAAACTGAGACTAGAATGTGCTGGAACTGAGAGAGTTTAGTAGAATAAGGACTTTATCACACAGTTAAAAAAATTTAATTACTGCTGCCGAATTCAATTTGAATTCGGGATACTTCTGGATTTTATTGCACAAATTTTTGCTGCCGACACTGCCAGGCAGGGTGCCTTCTGGTAACATTTGGCTAGAATCCAAGTTCAGCTGGCTAATTTGCAAAGCCAGGAAGCTCCCAGCTTTGAAAGGAGGCAGGCTGAACTCACATTCTAGCCGGATGTTACCCAGGATGCACCCGCCTGGAGGTGTTGGCGGCAAAAACATGTGTGATAAAATCCGGATGTATCATGAATTCAGAGACGTAGCCATATTAGTCTGGAATAACAATATGCAAAGTAAATTTATAGCACCTTTGAGACTGTGTGAAAGAAGTTGTAGCATAAGCTTTCCTAGTCTTGGTCTACTCAGTTCATGCCATGCATCTGAGGAAATAGACCAAGGGGCTCGGCAGACTGCCCCAAAATAGTGGCAGGATGCTGCCCCTTTCTTAGCCAGATCAGGG
>NW_024847035.1:0-1014 GCF_019175285.1 Sceloporus undulatus
AGATTCAGAGGATCTTAGGTCTACGTTTTGTGTGCCTATCCTCCTTGTGTTGCATTGCATCGCAAAAAAGGCACCAACTATTTTGTGCTGAGTAAATGCGGAGGATCCCAGGTTTACTTTCTGTGTGTCTACCCTCCTTGCATTGCATTGCATTGCAAAAAAGGAATCAAGTATTTTGTGCTGAGTAAACACGGAGGATCCCAGTTCTATGTTTTGTGCGCCTACCCTCATTGCATTGCATTGCAAAAAAGGGATCAACCATTTGTGCTGAGTAAATGCAGAGGATCCCAGGTTTCCTTTTTGCGTGTCTATCTGCCTTGCTTTGCGTTGCCACAGCACCAGGGCCAAGCACAGCAAAAAGAAGAGAGGAACCCTCACCTGCCTCCAGTTGGACACTAGTCCAGTAACTTTCCATCCCCTTGGGATAAGGTGCAACTGACCTTCTGGCAAGATCTATGGGGCAATGGACGTTGTGCTAAAGTGGCCTCCGGCTCCTCTTTGGCTTCTTGCACGGGCTTGACGGAGCTTCTGCAAAAAAGGAGACGCCCAGGCGCATTTGCAAGATGCACACAGGGTGGGGCAGAGGCACATGAGCAAGAGAGACAGGCCCCTGGCGCACTCCAGAAAGATCTTCCTCCCGATAAAAAGACACCCACAGCTCTCTAAAGGGGTACACAAAGGCACACTCAGAACTGTGGCACATGCACAATGTTCACACCTTGTATCCATTGGCGCACTTTGAACACGAGGGCTGGGTCCGCACACTTTTTGCACACAAGTGGAAACACTGTGGGGGTTTCTTCCCTGCTGCAAAGAAGTGCGCTATGCTTAGGAAATGCGTGAATAGTCACCCAGTTTGGCACCGATTTAACTCTTTCTGGCTCATGGCTATGGAATTCTGGGAGTTGGGGTTTGACCCTGGCTCAAGGCTATGGAATTCTGGGAGTTGGAGTATGTTGTGGGGTCCAGAGCGGAACAAACTCCAACTCCCAGAATTCCATAGCCTTGAGCCAG
>NW_024847036.1:0-1014 GCF_019175285.1 Sceloporus undulatus
GGGGGGCGTGACTCCCCCGCTTTCTAGGGGGCATTCCCGGTCCCATCACGCCCTCTTCAGTTCTGCCTGGCTCCTGGCCTTGCTGCATCCCTATATTGTGATGAGCGCAACAGCCAGGGCTGGAGCTGGCAGGGGAGGGCTCTGCTGCTCTGCCTTGCCCCTATTGGCCAGCCCTCCCAAGGAGCAGGCTTAGTCAGGCAGGGCAACAAGGTGCAAGGAGGAGCAGGGCCAGGCAGGCAGCAGCAGTGGATTTTGCCCATCCAGGCAGGCCGCTGGGAGAGGGGAGGAAAGGGCCCTTTTCTGGAACCCCTGCCCCCCCAGCCCTTCTCCTCCTGCTGCTCTTGCAAGGAAGGGGCTCTGAAGTGCCAGGAGAGCTGCCTCACTAAAGGGGAGGGGCGCCTCAGGGACCCAGCCGTCGGAGAGGAAGAGGAGGGAGAGCCTCGGCAAGGCTCAGAAGAGGAGCAAGGGGCTGGCACCCTGGAGAGGCAAGAGGGCACCTTCCAGGCCCCTCCTGGGCCCCAGGCTCCCCCCAGGATCGCCCCCCTCGGACATTGGAAGCCCCCTCCCTAAGGTCCCCCAAACACATACCCCTCTCCTCTCTAACCCTCTCTCTGACTCCCTCTCCCCCGTTACCCCACTTTAACAGAGCCCTCTCTAACCCCCTTCTATCTACCTCCTTCTCTCCATCTAAACTCCCCTCTCTCTAACCCAGTGATCTCCAAACTGTGCTCTTGAAGTAATTTTTGACTTCAGCTCCCAGAATAACAGACTATTGGGTAACATGTCTGAGGCTTCTGGAGTTGAAGTCTAAAATCTCTTAAAGGACACAATTTGGGAACCACTGCTCTAACCCCTTTATTTAATAATAATAATAATAATAATAATAATAGGATTTATTTATATACTGCCCAATCACTGGGAATCCGAGTGGTTTGTGAAATTCACAGATAGCCAAACTACACAGGCAAATCAGCTCCTGGCACTGAACAAGCAGAGCTCTGCTCTGGAGCCACA
>NW_024847037.1:0-1014 GCF_019175285.1 Sceloporus undulatus
CTTGAAAGCCAGAGGGACATGGCACTTTGCAATAAATAAGTGGGTTTGGGGTTGCAGTTTGGGCACTCAGCCTCGAAAAGGTTCACCATCACTGCTCTAGGTCCTCCAGTGCAACTCTGTGGTCAACATTGACCATAGAGTTGCACTGGAGGAGCTACAAAGGCCTAGTAGAGGATTCTCTCTAGGAACCTCTAGGTCTTTTAGTTAAAGTTGACCATAGAGTTGCACTGGAGGACCTAGATATTCTTAGAGAGAACATCTTAATCAAATCTGCAAATATCAAAGCTGCAAATATGGAGGGATGAGTGTAATCGGTAAAAAAAATCAGGGGCAATGGCAGAAGGGTCTGGACGCTGGTCGCTATACAAGACGTTTCTGTTTTCGTAGGTAATGACATCCTCCATTGAATCAATTTCTATCCTGTCATCTCCCCCCAAACTGAGACTGAAGGCATCTTACAGAACGAAAAGAGATATATGCACAAAACTGCATGCAGCTGGACAGGTAAAACAAAATCAGATTAAAACAATATGAAGCTGTCTGTAGAATCAAAACCATCTTTATTATTTAAGGCCTCATTCCCACTTATATATAAATCGGTTTGCGATCCGAATCAATGGATCAATTTGACAGCAGAGCGTGATTCACATTACTTATGCCCCGATTGCGATTCACATTCACGAACAAATCGGTTCAAAACGGACCCGCTCCAGCCGTCCAAAGGGCAAATTTAAATCGATTCCGATCCACAGCGGTTCACACTTGTGCGGAATCGATTCATCCAAAAAGACGCGGAAGAAGTCGGTGTCAAAAAGATGCAGGTGAAATGGGTCTAGTGCATAGCCTCCCTCTCCAAATTGTTTCAGCAACTGGGTTCAAGTGTGAACCATGGTCATTTAAACCGCTTCAACCCGATTTGTGATCCGGTTTAAAAGGTAGTGGGAATGAGGTCTGTGCCGACTTTTCCTGCCAGTTGGACTTAGGCTGGGATTTCTTGGCACGCGAGCTTAAAAT
>NW_024847038.1:0-1014 GCF_019175285.1 Sceloporus undulatus
AGACTGGAACTGTGAAGACCTAGATCCAATTCATGCTTTCTTTAGGACCAACACAGTCTTTTATTCCCATTGGCTGACAGTGGTGTTGTGAGAATAAAATAAATAGGAAAGGCAGAGAAACAGCAGTGCTTAAAAGGAGAAGGGGCAAAAACAAGTCTGTAATGCTTATACGTAACACAAATAAAGCCATGTGAATCGGCATCTGCATTATCCATTATTATGGATGACTGATTACCCAGTACTACAGCTGAATCAGGACTTTAAGGTGGAAGGCATGCTTCCTTTCCCCAGCTGTGTATTTACTCTAATGTAAATCCCACCATATTAAAGGGAATTTACTGCCACATAAGTGGGCGAACAGTGCTGAAGCTTTACAGAAGCAACATTGAGCTTGACACTTCTTTGAGTGTGTGCTTGTGTGTTGTAGCCTATGGGCTTGACTTGAGTTGCATCAGAACAGCCAAGCTCACTGCCATGTCAGCATTGCCTCTATAACTTGACAAATCCTGCAGTGTGTGAACTTCTTTCACCACAGTACAGACAAGTTCAGACTATTGCCTTCCTCCTGTTCCTATCTGGAGCCCTGTTTCCCAAAGAGATATCTTTGAAAGGTTGTTTTTATTTATGGCTTCCCTACTCCAGGGGTTTCTGGATGAAACAAGTTGAAACTTAATCCAGACAACACAGTTGGAAGGCAGATCGGGGTATAGGGATCCAGCCTGTGTTAGATGGGGTCACACTCCCCCTAAAGACACAGGTTTGCAGTCTGGGGGTACTCTTGGACTCAGCTTTGAACCTAGAGGCCCAGGCCTCTGCGGGAGTGCTTTTGCACATTTAAAGCTTGGGCGCCAGCTGTCCCTGTTCCTTGAGATGTTGAATCTGGCCTCAGTGGTACATGCCTTGGTTACATCCCATTTGGACTACTGTAATGGGGTCTACATGGGGCTGCCTTTGAAGATTGTTCAGAAACTTCAGCTGGTCTAAAGAGCTGCAGCCAGGCTGTTAACTGGTGCA
>NW_024847039.1:0-1014 GCF_019175285.1 Sceloporus undulatus
TTATATGTATTATCCTACTTGTGAGTATGTATTTTCCCTGGATAATGATTAACCTTCCATTTTGAAGCCAAGCCCTCCCTTCAGTCCATCTGCCTTGGTCCAGGCCTCGGAGGTTGAGAGGAACTGCTGGACCTCTTACCCTTTCCCGTCACCACTCCCTTCTCCTTCTGTGTCATGTCTTTTTAGATTGTAAGCCCGAGGGCAGGGAACCGTCTAACTAAAAAGATTGCATGTACAGCGCTGTGTAAATTTACAGCGCTTCATAAATAAAAGTTAATAATAATAATTTACCCATGCCCAAAGGCTTTAATTGCTACTGCGATTCCACAGGTGCTGCTATCTCTTGGCAGTCCATAGTAGCTCTTACCTACTGGAAACAAGATCAGCTACTTTAGTGGAAGCAACACGTGCTCCTTGGAAACAGTTAACATCTTTGCTTGTGGTATCTGCCAAAACAGTTCCTTCTATAAGAGAATTAGGCCTTCATTCATATGTACAAATGACATCCCTATCTGGTAGTGAGAATGGAAGTAGTATCCAGGAAAGGAAGCAGGGATTTATTTGCAGCAGCTCCCTGTGGAATTCCCTGCCAAAGTTAGTTGTTGGGCTTCATCTCACAGCTAAAACAGTTTCTTTCTGCATTGCCTTTGATTCCCGAAACTGATCTGGCTGTTTTAACTATTTGGCTTTACATGGTTTTTTAAGGACCATTTTTGGTTTGTTTTTAAGAGTTTCCATGCCATGTTGAGGAGGGAGCAAGCTTGTTTTCTGCTGCTCTAGAGACTAGGACCTGGAACAATGGATGCAAGCTGCAGGAAAGGAGATTCCACCTCAACATTAGGAGGAACTTCCTGACAGTAAGGGCTGTTCAACAGTGGAACACACTTCCTCGGAGTGTAGTGGAGTCTCCTTCCTTGGAGGTCTTCAAGCAGAGGCTGGATGGCCATCTGTCCCAGGGGATGCTTTGATTTGGATTTCCTGCATGGCAGGGGGTTGGACTGGATGGCCCTTGCT
>NW_024847040.1:0-1014 GCF_019175285.1 Sceloporus undulatus
TGGCTCTAGGATTTGATTTGTATTCTAGGTCTGGTATCCTTTAAGACTTCTTCCTCCATTTGGAAATATGGTCCATTCATTCTTATTGTCTTTTCTGCCAGAATGTGCAATTTGCCATTTAATAATTTGTTCATCACTTAGATATAGCACTCTTTCTATCAAAGTTCCACCCTTCACATTGCCTTTATAGTAATATCAGAGATCAGCCAGTCAAGAGGATATTCTGCCACAGAGTTGATAATAACGAGATGGCAAGGAGAAAGCAGTTGGTTATTTAATCTCAGAAGGTGAGAGAGAGCAAATGCAGATGCTAGAAGATCAAAAGTGTTCCTTTTTTGGACTGTAAATCCCATAATCCTCACCTCTGGTACACTCCCAAGGGCTAATGAGACCTGCAGGTCTCATTCCCACTTACAGATAAATTGGTATGCGATCCGAATCAATGGATTGATTCGACATTGGATCGTGGTTCCCACTATACTTGTCTTGATTGCATTTTCTGTATTTTTCTGGCACCAAAATAACCCACTTGTGGTTTCCATTCACCAGTGAATCGATTCAAAATTTATTGGTTCCAGCTGGCCAATGGGGAAATTTGAATCAATTCCAATTTGCTTATGATTCACACTAGCACTGAATCAATTTATCAGAAAAGAACCAGGGGAAAAATCAACTTCAAAAAGACATTGTGTAACAGTGAACAGTGACCAAATTATCAATGGGGAATGTAATTAGCTCAAGGTCACGAGAGGAGGCCTGTTACCACACCTCAGGGATCGCCCCTTCGATCTGTATACCAGGAACTAGAAATCCAGAAATGAGGCAGAGGCTCTAAGTACAATCAATGTCTCTTTATTGGAAACAAGGATTCAAACATACAGGCACATACGCTCACACATAGTGATTGGAGAAACCCATGTTTTTTTTCTCGGTCAGAGAAACTTTGAGGAGAATTTTTTAAAAAAATATTCTTCCCACAAATCTCCCTTTCAAATGGTGATTTCTTCTCTCCTT
>NW_024847041.1:0-1014 GCF_019175285.1 Sceloporus undulatus
CTCTCAGCCTCAGAGGATGGCAATGACAAACCCCCTCTGAAGAAACACACCAAGAAAACCCAAAGGTAGTTTTGCTTGTCGGAAATGACCCGAAGGTCCACAGTGACCAACAAAGAAATGTCCTTACCAGTTTCCCAGCCATGAATCCCTTCCTATGTTTTTCCTATCCTTTTTCCTGCCGCCGGCTGCAGACTGACTGTTTGTGCTTTCCTCTTTGTATTTTGCACTGGTGGGCTTGGGTTTTCTCCTTGTTTTTCAAGGTGCCCCCCGTCCTTGGGGTCCCCAAGGGTCAAAATCTGGCCCACCGGTGCAAAGCCATCTGCCGGGTGATCAGTTGATGCTGCCAACTGAAACACCAACCTGGGTTCCAAAGTGACCTCACAAATGGGTTCCGGGTTCTGGATTCAGATGAAGGATCCATGGCATCACAGGCCATTGTGGGTCTTGAAGAAGCCCAGACACAGGGCTTGGAGGAGTTACTTCTGGAAAATAATGTGTAACTCCTTGCAAACTCCCAAGTACACTTGGCCCTTCTTATACACTGATTTTTTTATACACGGATTCAAGCATCTTCTACGGCTTGAAAATATTCTATAACAATAATCATAATAATACAAATTTCAAATATCAAACCTTGATTTTCCATTTTTTATAAGAGACACCATTTTGCTATGTTATTATATTTAATGGGACTTGAGCATCCACGGATTTTGATATCCACGGGGGGAATCTTGGAACCAAAACCCAGCGGATAACAAGGGCCCACTGCAAACAGCTAAAATTCAGAATACAACTGAAATGGTATACATAAAATCGACACCACAAAACCACAAACAGATAATCTCCTAAGCCTTCCATCCTTTTGGGGGTCAGTCAAATCTGTTGCCAGCTTGTTGGGGGCAATTGGTTTTGTCGTTGTTGTTATCCGCGCTTGAGTCGATCTGGACCCATGGCGACCCTGTGGACAAGGCATCTCCAAGACCCTCTGTCCTCCACTGCTCTGCTTCATTCCTG
>NW_024847042.1:0-1014 GCF_019175285.1 Sceloporus undulatus
CGGGTTACGAAATTAACCGCGGAACGAATTAATTTCGTAACCCGAAATACCTTCGTAAGCCGAATTCCCATAGGCGCTAATGGAAAAATAGCTCTCTGCTGCCCTCCGGTGGCGGAAAATAGCGCCGCGGTTTTTTCGTAACCCGAAGAAACCTTCGTAAACCGAAGCAATAAATCCCTATGGGATTTTTTCGTATCCCGAAAAATTCGTAACCCGGCGCATTCGTATCCCGGGGTACCACTGTATATGTGCACCCCAATGGCCAGACAGTGGCATGGGACAAATCTGTGCCTGGCCTGGGAGTCTCCAACTGCTCTTGCTTATCTAGGGCAAAAGATTACTTAATATTAGAGATAGCAATCTTTGCATGCCTTTGCTCACTGACTGCAGATTTCCTGTTTGTTTGCATTACAGTCATGCTTTTCCTGCACCATTCTAGCCTGCAGCTGCTTTACCCTCCCCACACCCATTAGACCATGTGTTTAGTTGACTATGTGCAAGTAATTTGTAAGTAAAGCTACTGTTACATGTTTTGCAAAGAAGACTAAGCTTGTTTCCTGTCTCTTTGGGTAGCTGTGAGTCTGGTTGTTATCCAGCTTCTGATTATTCTGTTGCGATACCAACTGCTATCACTTACATTTCCCAGCACCCAAAGAGACATTGGATACCTCCTTGAGCAACATTTTAAAAAGTACTTATGCTGTTATATCCAGGATTTTCACTGGAAAATAAAGCTGCAACAACTCATACTTTACTGTAACATTTGGCATCCATCATTATACCATAGGAACAGGTAATCACTTTTTTCTTACTCACTTCTGTGACAGAAATAAGTGCATAGCACATAAACGCTTAGCCATTTACTAATCCCTTGAGCAAGTCTATTCCTGCCAAAGCAGAGAGATTTGCAGGTCAAGCAATCGGAAACAAGAATGCATTCAGCAAAACAAAAACAACAGCTGACATTCCCCCTTGAGCCCTACTATGCCTTAATCTCTGCTCTTTTCAGTTCAA
>NW_024847043.1:0-1014 GCF_019175285.1 Sceloporus undulatus
CCCCCTCCTACACATACACACACACAACACAAATAAAAGGATATAAATAATAAATAAATAAAATAAAATTTTTATTTATATCCCGCCCTTCCATCGATCAGGGCGGCTTACAGCATTTAAAACACACACAATCAATACAAAAAAGTTAAAACCATACAAATACATCAGAAAAATAACAGGAAAAAAGCCCCATAGCCCAACCTCTTGGCCACGGAAGAGGAGGGAGGCCCATAGGATATTTAATCGGGGAATGCCTGTTGAAACAGGAAGGTTTTTAAATCCTTCCTGAATTGGGCCAGGGTGGTAGATGAGCAGAGCTCAATGGGCAGCGTATTCCAAAGGGCTGGGGCAGCCGTGGAAAATGTCCTCCGCGTGGTGGAGGTTAACCTAGCCCCAGGCACCTTCAGTAATTGCTGCCCAGATGTTCTGAGGGTGCGAGGCGGAATGTACGGGGAGAGGCGGTCCTTTAGGTATCCTGGGCCCAAGCCATTTAGGGCTTTATAGGTAATAACCAACACCTTATATTGAGCTCGGAAGCGAATGGGCAGACAATGGAGATCTTTTAGAACCGGTGTTATATGGCTGGTCCTGGGAGCACCAGTGACCAGCTGGGCTGCCATATTCTGCACCATTTGGAGCTTCCGAGTTTGGTATAAGGGTTGCCCCATGTAGAGTACATTGCAGAAATCCAGTCTCGAAGTTACCAGAGCATGTACAACCGTTTCTAGGTCCCTCTGGGCCAGGTATGGGCGCAGCTGGCGGATCAGCCGGAGCTGATAACAGGTGCTCTTGACCATCGCATTCACCTGAGCTGTCAGGTGAAGCGACGAGTCAAGAAGCACCCCCAGACTGCGCACGGAGTCCTTCACAGGGAGCGTGACCCCATTCAGGACAGGTGGAACCACCGCCATTCCTGGACCAGGAGAACCTATCACTAGTACCTCCGTTTTCTCTGGATTCAATTTGAGTCGGTTTTCCCTCATCCAGCCCATTACTGACTCTAGACAGGCCACG
>NW_024847044.1:0-1014 GCF_019175285.1 Sceloporus undulatus
AAGAAACCAGTTGTTTGTTGTGGGTAAAGTGTTTGTTTTACAATTCTGTGTCTTCTCTGGAAAGGATGCAAAGAAAAAGAACCCAAAAAGGGAGGTTAACTCCTAAGAATATTCAATCAATCTCCATGAAGCTGCCTTATTTCTCCTGCGCAGAGCCTCCCTGTCTCCAGGTGGCGCTGCGTCCCTCCTTCTTCCTCCCAGACTCAAGGCTGAGGCCCTGCCTCCCTCCCAGAGACCCAAAGGAAGGTGGGGAGGGGCAGAGAGGGATGGGAGGGGCCAAGGGCGGGGCCATGCAAATTTAGGACCAATGGGGGAAGAGGAGAAAATGTCATTTCCTCAGCCAATGTTGTAGTTCCAATGCCATGGCCAGGCGGTGGCACTGTTTCTTCCCTCAAGGCTGACACTCTGCAGAGAAGCAGCACACCTTATTTCAGAGGAATGGGGGCGGGGTCGTGGGCGGAGCCATGCAAATCTTGGACCAATAGGACGGGAGGAGAGCCTCAAAACCTCTCCTGAGACTGTAGAGTCCCCTGGAGGCGAGGCTATGAGGGCAGGGAGGCTTTAACAGTTAATACATTCAGTCTTTTTGTATCTTGTTGCAACAAAGAAGGCAGCAGAGATATGGCTCTCATCAGTTTCCTTTCTATTTGTTGGAGGCCATCCTTGAGGGAAGGACAAAAAAAAGGAGAAGGTGTCTCTGTGGATGATGGGCTCAACAGTTGCTCAGCCATGTACAGGTGTCTATGGTTCCCAATGAGCAAGAATGGTTTCCTTATGGGCAAAGTGCTGCCATTTCTTTTAGGAGGTCCCTGTGGAGTTTGCTATGGATCCAGAATAGACTAGAATAGGATCCTTGTTAGGGTCCTAGACTCTGGTTCTAGATCTCTCTCTCTGACAGAGAAGGCTAAGCATCTCATAAAACTACAAATCCCAAGAGTGCAAAGGATGGAGTCGTGGCAGTTAAAGCGGTATCAAACTGCATTAATTCTACAGGGCAGATAAGGCCTAAGAAGC
>NW_024847045.1:0-1014 GCF_019175285.1 Sceloporus undulatus
ATATTGAGTGGTTTCATTTATCAATTACGAATAATATTTGGGAAGGAAGGAAAGGAGGACACAATTAGAGAAAAAGCACTTTTATTTTCCAACCTGAGCTTCCTTAGCTGCCTTTTTGGTTCTAGGGGCCCTTTGTTACCCAAAATGCTGGAGTCTGGGGAGGACACTTGCAAGTGCTATGCTTTAGGGGGAAATTTTGTACTTAGCTCAAAGAAGAGACCTCGGAGGTCAGCCAAACTATACCAGGCACGCAATCTCACATAACTCCAGAGGCATTTCAAATGGGTTTTTCTGTTTTATTTAAGGAAAAAACAAAATGCATGCATGCATGCGCGCACACATGCGCACACACACAAGCATTCGTATATACACACAAGAGGTAAGTAACAAAGGTGAGATTGGTGAATAAAGTAAGGCTATACTAATGGTAATACATTTCCTAGAATGTTCTTGATTCCAATTTCTGAGGGTCCTGCATGGGAAAGGAAAGTGGGTTTGTTGAGTATATTGAGACACTTAGCCATGTAAACCAACAGAGTGTCTCTATGCAACATGACTGACGCCAAAGAACAGTAAATATCGGGGCGGACATTTATACTGAAATTGTTGCTTACGGACAGAGACTGAGGGTTCAAAATGGTTTAAATCGCTTTAGTGTGTTTCCTGGGTGGGGAAAGAATTGTCTGAATCCAAATTGAATGCAACGGATGGTTGATGCAAATACCTCAGACAAAAGGGATTAGCACACTGGCTCTCAGGTCCTTCTTGGCTCTGAATTCTAGTCCTCTTCATAAGCCGATGTACAGCGCGATCTGAAAGCAACACTTCCAAATGCAGCTTAACAATAACATAGCAGAGTATGGAAGCAAATATCCAGATATAGGTTTGGCAGTGCACTGACTAGTGTCCAGACTGAAAAGTAACTCACAGACACAGTTGATTTCACCCAAGTCCTTGGAGCTTCTCCATCCTGAGTTGCAAAATAATACAAATATTTGTAAGCTCTCTGACTTC
>NW_024847046.1:0-1014 GCF_019175285.1 Sceloporus undulatus
TGAACATTGGAGATTTAATCCAGATTAATCCTGGATTATTCTCACAGCGTGAATATAACCCCCTAAATGACTTTTGGTGGCCTTGGGGAAAATCAGCATTGCGTTCATGACTCTTATTCTTCCCAGAAGAGTTTGTCATTTAAGATGGTGGTGATGATGGCGATGAGGTTCCCTTAGTTTGTCCAAGATAAGGGACTCGGACGTCCTCCCTTCCCTGGGGGCCAGTGGAAGGCTGACATTTTATGGCAGTGTCGCTGCCTTCCCAGGCCAAGAAGGACCTTCTGGGAACACGCTGTCCTGCTTTCCTGCAGCCTCCTGGGCTTTCTTCGGGAAAGCTGGGAGAGTGGCCAAGCTGGATAGGGCTCAGCAAAGCAAGTTATGCCAGGGGTGAAGGCCTTGGGAAACCAAATGCTTTCGAAAGAGAGGAAGTGAGGCTATGTTTCAGAGACATTTCTCATGGTTTGGCACTGGGCCCTACAATGATATTTCCTTCCGCCTGCAGCAGCTCATATCTATCAATCTGTCTAGTAGTCTAGATATCCTTTCCACGATGCACTTATCCACTCATCTAGTTATTTATACAGTGGGCCCTCAGTATCTGCTGGGGTTTGGCTCCCTGTGGATATCAAAATCCATAGATGTTCAAGTCTTGTTATATACAGTGGCACAGTAAAATTGTGTCCCTTATAGACAATGGCCAAATCAAGGGTTGCTTTTGGAATTCGTTTTTGTTAAAATATATATTTTCAAGCCATGTGGTTGAATCCGTGGATAAAATATACGGATATGGAGGACCAACTGTATATCCAGTTTTCTGGTTTGAAACAAATGTGTCCAAAGGAGGGCGACCAAAATGGTGAAGGGTCTGGAAACCATGAAGCCCTATGAGGAAGGCCTTAGGGAGCTGGGGATGTTTAGCCTGGAGAAGAGATGGTTAAGATGTGATATGAGAGTCCTGTTTAAATACTTGAAGGGATGCCATATTGAGGAGGAAACAAGCTTGTTTTCTGCTGC
>NW_024847047.1:0-1014 GCF_019175285.1 Sceloporus undulatus
ACACAACTACAAAAACTTAGAGGAAACACGGGGAGAGAATATGATTTAGACAGGCTAAACAGGCTTCCTTGAAGGAGACACAGTCAGATAAAGATTATAACTTCTCTCCTGAGACCTTTGGAATTGAAAAAAAGAGGCTTTAAAGGTGACACAATTAAATGGAAATATTAATATTTAGTTTAGTTTATTTCCTGTAGCCCTTCTTGCCAATGCTCCTTTAGCACAGTAGCTAACCACTCTCTATCATTTGTCGTGAACAGAAAGTGTAGCAAACAAAGGAAGGAGAAACCCCCTTCCCTCTCTTCATCTTAATACTCCTCAATGCCTTCCCTGTAGCCCTAACATTTGTTTCAAATAAATACAGTTCAAATAAAAATAAATAGCCAATTCATGGCAATCCACATTTCTGTTCATGTTCAGTTAGTGCTTTGTCAACACCCCCAAAGCATTGGTATACATTAACAAACCATACCCACCAACTGTCCCACTTTGCCAGGGACAGTTAATCCTCTGTCATCTCACTTTTTCCCAGCTGTTTCTAAAATGGCCCAGTTTCTCTCTCCTTCTGCCACTTTCCCCTTTTGCCCTTAGCTTACTTCCATTGCTGCAAACTGAAGCTGCATCTGCACTACAGAAACAATGCAATTTTGACACCATTTTAACTACCATGGATTAATGTGATGGAATCCTGGGATTTGTAGTTTGTTGTGGTGCCAGAACACTCTGATAGAGAATGTGAAATATTTCACAAAACTATAAAACCCAGAACTCCATAGTATTGAGCCATGGCAGTTAAATTGGTGTCAAACGGCATTATTTCTGCAGTTTCTGAGTTAAAGTGCAATGGTAGTTTATACTCAGTTAATTCAGCAGGGTGGAGAGCAGAGAAAGGAATTGAATCTTGCCCTTTGCAATAGGCTCATGTAAAAGCAGACTATTACATCCTTGTGTGTTCTTCCTCATTAGTAACTTTTGTCATTTTGATCACACTCTGCTGATTCTTGGCCACACATG
>NW_024847048.1:0-1013 GCF_019175285.1 Sceloporus undulatus
GTAGAAGGCGGGAGAGCAGGAAAAAAAGGTGGGGGCCGGCCAAGAGTACTTTTAACTTGAGGTTTGTGTTCTGAGCTTCAGAGTTCACTAAAAAGTCTGTCTGACCACTATTCATCTATCTACCAATAAACTTCACTGCTTTTAAGCAAGTTGCTGTTGTTGGTTATTGGTGAAGGTTGTTGGATCTTACAGTACTGTACTTTAGATAGGAACTTACCATCTTCATCAATGACAAAATCAAAGCTTGTTTTCCAGGTGATTTCCAGACTTTCTCTTCCTACTGTATTCTCTTAGAGGACCTTTTTCAGGCCCCAGAATCTCAATATGAAGGGAGTGGGAAGAAGAGGCTTCCTGGGCAGGGCTCTGCTTTCTGCGCTTTGGGCCATTGCTTTGCTTAACTTCAGACCTTCTTCTATTCTTTCTACAGGGAGAATCTCAAGCATTACAAACCAAAAACTACTTTTGAGGTTTGGATAACAAGACCACAGCAGGAGTATCTCAGGGATCTCATGTCTTGGTAAAGAGATTACAACAAAGCCATGCAATAGATAAGCAAAAAAATAGCCTATAAAGAAATACAGAAGGCTGCCCATGAAACTACTCTTTTGGATGCTCTTCGAAGATAGAGTGAGACTGGAGCCTTCCCTCGGGCCTCCTCCCACTAGGCCCCTCTGTCTGCCCTCCAGGCCCAGCAGTGCCTTCCCCCCATGGCCCTCTTCAGGAGCCCTGAGCCAAACCCTCCCTGCCCTTCCAGCCTCGCTTTGCAGGAGACCTTTTTTCCCTCGGGGAGACTTTGGGATCCTGCTCTCGTTCCATTAGTCCTAAATTTGCCTGTCCCCGCCTCCAGCCCCGCCCACTGCTCTCTCTATTTCAAGCGACCTCTCCCGCTTTCCATAGGGTTCATTTCAGCCACTGGGGGGAGGGAGGCGGAGCGTCAGCCTTGAGGGAGGGAAACAGCGCCACCGCCTGGCCACAGCGCTGGAATTGCAGGACAAAAATGTACATTGTCCCCT
>NW_024847049.1:0-1013 GCF_019175285.1 Sceloporus undulatus
TTGGAATACGCTGCCCACTGAGCTCCGCTCATCTACCACCCTGGCCCAATTCAGAAAGGACTTAAAAACCTTCCTGTTTCAACAGGCATTCCCCGAATAAATATCCTGTGGGCCTCCCTCCTCTTCCGTGGCCAAGAGGTTGGGCTATGGGGCTTTTTACCTGTATTTTACCTGTATACTTGTATTTTAATCTTTTTGTACTGATAACATGGATTGTTGTTGTTGTTTTAATTTTACGGTAAGCCGCCCTGATCGTTGGAAGGGCGGGATATAAATAAAAATTTTATTATTATTATTTATTAAATTAAAAAAGTTGTTACTTTATAATTCACCTTAATACACACACACAAATATACATTCATATGTGTATATATACATGCGTGCAAACACACACACATACAAGCTGCCTTGCTGTCCTTGGGAAGACGTCTTAAAGGGATACACACACACTTCCCTGGCCCAGCCTCTCTCCTCCTCTTTGCAGCCTGGCTTATGGACTCTGCATGAATGAGTGTGTGGTTTTGGACTGTGCAAAGGGAGAGAGAGGGCATTTTGGAAGTCCTACTGGACAGGGGGGAGCAATGGAGGATGTGCCTTGGGAAAGGAGGGCATGGAATCAGGTTGGCTTATGGACCCAGCCTCCTCCTTTCTCTGTCTCTCTCTTTGTGTGTGTGTGTGTGTTTGGAAAATCGGATCAAGGAGGAGAAGGCAGTGGGTTGAAGTGGAATACACACACACACACACACACACACACATCCAGGGTTTCCTATGTCTCCTCAGATTCCGTTTGGGAAAGAGAGAAGGAAAGGCTCTATTTCCCCCCAGATTGCTGTGCATCCACCCTCTCCTCCGTTACAAGTGGTGTTCAATGGCTATCCTCACACAGAGGGGAGGTTGCAATCCACCGGGGGAAGGCTTTAAGAGTCCTTTGATAGATGCAGGCACTTGAGCGGCTGGGACTTCAGGCGCTTAAAGTGCTGAAGAGAATAAGCACCTGTAAACCATTAAAAAAA
>NW_024847050.1:0-1013 GCF_019175285.1 Sceloporus undulatus
ACTAACTGGGGACAACGTTTGCCCTCTGCCAGTCGGCTGGGACTTCTCCTGTTCTCCAGGAGTCCTCAAAGACTATTATGGACAATGGCTCCGATATGACATTTGCCAGTTCTTTTAGTACCCTTGGATGGAGTTCATCTGGTCCAGGAGACTTAAATTCATTTAGATTAACCAGGTATTCCTCTACTATGAAATTCCACTATTCTCTGTCTTCTGTTAGCATTTTGCCATCTTCTCCACGCAGTGAACCTACCGTTTCCTTCTTCTTCCTTTTGCTGCGGACAGACATATCCAAAAGAGCCCTTTTTGTTGTTCTTAACCTCTCTGGAAAGCCTGACTTCATTCTGTGCTTTGGCTTTTCTGACTTTACCCTACAAATGCCTGCTATTTCTTTGAATTCCTTGTTTGTGATTTCCCCCTTTTTCCATTTCTTATACATCTTCCATTTCAAACTCAACTCGGTTGAAAGTTCCTTAGTCATCCATCCTGGTTTCTTGAGACACCTCCCATTATTCTTCCTCACTGGAACTGTTTGAAATTGTGCCTTCAGTATCTCCCTTTTGAGAAACTCCCATCCGTCCTGAACTCCCTTATCTGTAGGTCCTTGTTCTTCACTGCCATGCCAGAGTCATAGATGCCCAATGACAAATCCATGTAACAGTTGCCTTGTCTAGCCCACCTTTTAGAAGCTTCTTTGCAAGACTGTCATGGGGAACCTTGTCAAAGGCCTTAGTGAAACCAAGATATACTACATCCACAGCATTCCCTTCATTTTATCAAAGGAAGAGATTAGGTTTGTCTGGCATGACTTCTTTCTCTGAAACCCATGTTGACTTTTTGTGATTATGGCATTGCCTTCTAGATGTTCACAGACTCTCTTTAATGATCTGCTCCAGAATCAGTGTTGCCAATTTTGCGACTTTCACGCGAAAACGGGGACTTTTCAGAGCTTTCCGTGTGATTTTCGCGCCTGGCTCTTTTTCAGTGCCTTTTCCGTGCCTTTGGCCCATTTC
>NW_024847051.1:0-1013 GCF_019175285.1 Sceloporus undulatus
GGTATCAAAATGCCTTATTTCTATAGTGTGGATGCAGCCTTCCTGGGAAAGGGGCTGATGCTGGGGGAAAGAGGAGGAATGCAGAAGGAAAGGAGGACAGACGGATGGATTGACGGAGGGCCACCTGCAGCTGGACTGGAATCCCTGAGCAGTCAAGACCTGAGCTGGATTGTGGATGATGGGCTCTCTTAATATTAATATCAATATCTTTCACTATTGATTGTAATTAATGAGGGGATCAGGTTCCTCCTTTCAATAGCTTCAGGAAAATGTTTTGGTGTTGTTAAGGTTTGGAAGTCCTGTTTGGGGACTTTTTCTGTTCTCACAGCCATCGGGTGCCATCAGGGAAACCTTTCTTTAGGATCAGAAATCCTGTTTGGGGTCCCGACTTTCATCGTCCATTTTGGGTAAACCAATGGAGTGTCTCTCTGCAACTGGACTGATGCTGAAGACTAGTCAGTTGGGGCTGATATTTATACTGAAATTGTTGCTTGGGGGCAGAAACAAAACATTCGAAAAGGTTTAAATTGCTTTAGGATGTTTCCTGGGTGGGGAAAGAATTGTCTGAAACTGAATTAAATGCAGTGGGTCCTTGGTGGAAATTCTTCAGCCAAAAAGGATCATCACACTGGCTCTCAGGTCCTTCTTGGCTCTGAATTTGGGTCCCATTCACAAGCCAATGTATAGCACAATCTGAAGGCGACACTCCCAGAGTTCAACAATAACATAGCAGAGTACAGTAGCAAATCTCCAGATATAGGTATTGGCAATGCACTGACTATTTGCCACACTTAAAAATAACTCATAGACACAGTTGATTTCCTCCAAGTCCTTGGAGGTTCTTTATCTTGAGTTGGAATAGAAAACAAATATGTACCAGCTCTCCTCACCGACTTCCATCATCTTCATAATCTCCCAACTCCAACCCACATCAATCCACATGTGAGCTGTATACTGTATTGGTTGTGAGTCATCTCCTTGTGTCACACAGCATGAAGCATCCTCTGCAGTTA
>NW_024847052.1:0-572 GCF_019175285.1 Sceloporus undulatus
TTTTGAATTGATGGGGTGCAAACCCCTTGGAAGTCACTTTGCAGCAATCCAAGACAGCTGAGGAGAAGGGGGAAAGTGAGAGGAGGAGAGAGAAACCGGGACATTTTTGAAAGCCCCTGAAAAAAGTGGGGTGACAGAAGATTAACCAGGACTTTCTCTGCCAAACTGGGACAATATGTTCTCCACTTGCTTTTATGAGCTACCCCAGCTGTGACACAAATGAAACTAATAGTCAGGATGTCAACTCACCAAAGAATTGTTGTACTTTGACAGCGTCTTTCTCTTGGAGCCCAACGCCCTCTGCTTGGCTTCTGTGTTGGCCATTAGGTGGGAAGGGGGGGTACTGGTGGCCGTGCACTTGGGTCTCTTTCAGCAAAATATGCCCCAAAGCTGTGTACAAGGAAGCCGAGATGAAGTTCCTGAGAAAAGAGACTAGAGTTAGGCTTGGTTTGTCAAGAAACACTGCATCACTCAAAGACACATAGAACAGTGTGCTGCTAGTGAGATACGCAGGTGACATAAGCTTCCTTTGAGCCAATGCAGAGGTGGGTATCCCCTTCCTCCCTCTGCAC
>NW_024847052.1:672-1013 GCF_019175285.1 Sceloporus undulatus
TTTTGAATTGATGGGGTGCAAACCCCTTGGAAGTCACTTTGCAGCAATCCAAGACAGCTGAGGAGAAGGGGGAAAGTGAGAGGAGGAGAGAGAAACCGGGACATTTTTGAAAGCCCCTGAAAAAAGTGGGGTGACAGAAGATTAACCAGGACTTTCTCTGCCAAACTGGGACAATATGTTCTCCACTTGCTTTTATGAGCTACCCCAGCTGTGACACAAATGAAACTAATAGTCAGGATGTCAACTCACCAAAGAATTGTTGTACTTTGACAGCGTCTTTCTCTTGGAGCCCAACGCCCTCTGCTTGGCTTCTGTGTTGGCCATTAGGTGGGAAGGGGGGG
>NW_024847053.1:0-1013 GCF_019175285.1 Sceloporus undulatus
CACATAAACGCGCTCGAGATGTTGGCTGTCGAAAAGGCGCTCAAGGCGTTCGAACCTACCGTCACAGGCAAGGTGATTCTGCTCAGGACCGACAATACAACGGTAATGTTCTATGTCAACAAGCAGGGAGGCACCAAATCCAGGACCCTCCTGGACATCACGTTGAGGATCTGGGACTGGTGCATCCTCAGACACATACTTCTCCAGGCGATTCACCTACCAGGAGAAGAAAACATCCTAGCAGATCAACTCAGCAGAACATCAACCTGCCACGAGTGGCGGCTTCACCCAGAGACAGTCACCGACCTATTTTGCAGGTGGGGAGCCCCCCCAGGTCGATCTGTTTGCGACAGCCTCCAACACCCACTGTCCCCAGTTCTGTTCTCGGATGCGCCACGAGAGTCCTCTCGGAGATGCATTCGCCTTCGACTGGTCCCGGGAAACGATTTATGCCTTCCCCCCGTTTCCGCTGCTGACCAGAGTGGTGTCCAAGATGTCGAGGGAGACAGTCGACGCGATTCTCATCACCCCGTGGTGGCCGAGACAGCCGTGGTTTCCGCTGCTTCTACACCTCTCCAATGGCGAGTTTCTCCGGCTGGAACCGAGGCCGGACCTCCTCACCCTCCAAGAGGGGAGGGTCCGGCACCCCGACATCGACTCGCTGCCGCTGGTGGCTTGGAGGCTCCTGCATTGACGGCGCTGACACCTTCGGTGCGGAGGGTGATCCGAGCCGCGCATAGGCCTGCAACTCAGAGATCCTATGCCTCCAAGTGGAGGAGGTTCCTTTCCTTCCTTGCCGAAAGGAATTTGTCGGCACAGAGCATCACCGTGCCAGTGGTGCTTGATTTTCTGATGTCATTGCTGGATGCGGGACTGTGTCTCTCATCCATCAAATGTTATTTGTCTGCTATTTGTTCTCATTTTCAGTATGATGGTTTGCCTTCTTTTTTCAGGGACCCTTTGGTGAAAAACTTTCTGAAAGGGTGTAATAACCTCTACCCCCAGATTTCTCT
>NW_024847054.1:0-1013 GCF_019175285.1 Sceloporus undulatus
TTTGATAAACTGCAGCATTGCTGACTTTGCTGACCTTGTGCTTTCTGACAGTCCAATAAAATTTTGTTAAGAAGTGCTGTTTCTGTGTGAATGAAAAATGGAATTATAACATATGAGCAGCCTGAATCTTATTATAAATTGCAATAAATTCTAAAACTTTAAAACGTTTCAGAAATGGAGACTGTTTATACCTCTAAGTATTCTGTCCTTAACAATCACTATTGCAAATCCACAAATATCACTACAAAACAGTTAATGGTTCCTCGGCTGCATCCGCACTGCAGAAATAATCCAGACTGATACCATTTTAGCTGCCATGGCTCAATGTTATGGACTCCCTGGAATTGTAGTTTGTTGCGGTACCAGGGCTCTCTGACAGAAAAGGCTAAATGTCTCACAAAATTACAGTTCCCATACCATTTAAGTGGTGTCCAACTCCATCAGTTCTGCAGTGCAGAGGCAACTTTGCAAGCTTTTTGCTCTTTATTTGGACCCATACCCTTTGCCTTCCAGAACTAGACTACATAATCTCATTCACAGAATAAAGATGTGCAAGAACTGAGGAGCAGAGTAACCATTGCAACAATAATCAGTGTGTTTGATTTCGTAGCAGCAATATTGCAAGGACAGGTATGAAAGTACGGCTATCTGCTGATCATCTGTGCCAAAGGAGGTGATAATCGCTGAGAAGGAAACATAGCATACAAGGGATAGTATAAGGTACTGTAAATGAAGAAACATTAAAGAAAGATTAAAGACTAGAGATAGCATGGATTATGCTGAGTGAGCTTGGCAGGAGAAAACTGTATTAACAGTAGATTTAAAACAAAGAAATCAATACAGGAAAGTTAGAGAAAAAGAAAACAGCCTCTAAAACAAGCAGAGCTTTAGCTTTATGCATTGCCTTTGGCTAAGAGCAGAAATGAGCAAAGTGCAAACCAGCTAAGAGTATGTAAAGGATGCCACCTTAAGAGATATACAATAATCAAAATGATACGCAGCTTGCAGTGTAG
>NW_024847055.1:0-635 GCF_019175285.1 Sceloporus undulatus
TTTCAACTGCTTTTAAAATGTCCTGGTTTCTTCTTCCTCCTGCTGCCATTTCTCCCCTTCTCTTGAGCTCACTGCCATTGCTGCAAACTGAGTCCAAAGGGCAAAAGGAGTCTGCCCTCCATGAAGACAGCGAAAGAGAAAGAAGGACCCTTCCCAGAGGCTCAGGCAAAAGCAAACAGCTGCAGCCTCTCCTAGTTTGCCTCTCCTTCCTCAGAAAGAACCTTGCAATCTTGATCATACTCTGAGGTTCCATGGTTTCTCTGGGATTCCCCCCCCCCCAAAAAAAAATCTCATGGCCCCACAGAGTCTCCCAAGAGAGGAGAGGACTAGACACACAGAGACACACTTCCTTCCTTTTGGCCCAAGGAGCCAGGCCTCTTTCTCTCTCTGGAGCCTCAGGAGAGAAAGAGATGCTTCTGTTCATTTGGGGCCTCAGAGAAGGTTCTGGAACATTCTCCATAGTCACAAACAGCACAAAATGGCCCCCAGAACACTAAATGGCTGCCTCTGCCTGAGCTCTTGGCAGTTGGCAGTTGGAGGCCTTCAGAGGAGAGAGAGAGAGACTGAGGGGAAGAGTGGAAGGGGGTCCTGGAGGGAGGGGGCCTTGGGAGATATTGTCAGAACCTGTTATTGAG
>NW_024847055.1:735-1013 GCF_019175285.1 Sceloporus undulatus
TTTCAACTGCTTTTAAAATGTCCTGGTTTCTTCTTCCTCCTGCTGCCATTTCTCCCCTTCTCTTGAGCTCACTGCCATTGCTGCAAACTGAGTCCAAAGGGCAAAAGGAGTCTGCCCTCCATGAAGACAGCGAAAGAGAAAGAAGGACCCTTCCCAGAGGCTCAGGCAAAAGCAAACAGCTGCAGCCTCTCCTAGTTTGCCTCTCCTTCCTCAGAAAGAACCTTGCAATCTTGATCATACTCTGAGGTTCCATGGTTTCTCTGGGATTCCCCCCCCCC
>NW_024847056.1:0-1013 GCF_019175285.1 Sceloporus undulatus
CAATCCAGCCCTACTGCGAAAAGGAGGGAGGGGGTCGAACAGGGGGATGCTGGCTGTGGCAGAGGAGTGTGAGGAACACATCCAATGGGAATGGAGTCTGCCGTGAAATCTTGCTGGCAGAGTGGGTACCAGATGCCTGAACCCCATCTCAGAGTCCAAGGACTCGGGGAAGGACTCTGTTATCTTCCAAGGCAAAGCTAGGGGGGGCATGTGTGTGTGTGTGTGGAGAACAAATAGGTAAGGAGCAAGAGGAGGGAGCATGGAAAGGAGCTGGGGTTGAACGTTGCACACTGTCCAGGTCTCAGAGCCTCCAGGGAAGACATAAAAAATAGATGTCTAAAAAAATGTTTAAAAAAAACTATCAAAGTCTATAGGTTACATATCTTCTACAATGTCCTAAAAATAGTTGGTCTTCCAGGCATCCCTGGCCGCGATCCGGGCACTTCGCCTTAAGGCCATTCTTCCCTCTTGTCCTCTTGGTGCAGTCATCTCCATTATTGCTGGAGCACTCTTCGATCGGACTGGCTCAGGAAAGGTCATCCAGAAGGTCTGAGGAGGAACACTATGGGGTCTTCCTGGTTGAAAGAAGAGCACCTCAAAGGTCTGAGCAGGAAGGCCTTGCTTAGGAGCTCTTTGAGCCATTCCTGGCCCTTGTCTTTGGTTCCTCTGCTGAGCGGCCTGAGGTCTGGCAGGCTGATGGTTGGGATTTTGTAAGAAACGTGGCATCCTCCTCTGCCAAAGACAAAAAAGAATAATAAGACAGGGAGGACGCTGGGTCTAGAGAAAGGCAGGGAGCAAGCCTTGGGAGCCAAGACCATCTCTGATCCCTGTGTCCTCCAGTTCCCGGAGGACGCTGGGACCAGGGAAGGCAGGGAGCAAGCCTTGGGAGCCAAGCACTTTTGAGCCCATACTAAAGACTGGACAGATGAGATGGAGGTTTAAGGGCAGATTCCCTTGTATAATTCAATAATTCAGTAATTGATCTAAACCTTCAGAATGCCCAGGTTTCCTTT
>NW_024847057.1:0-1013 GCF_019175285.1 Sceloporus undulatus
GGGGGTTTCTTGACAAGATTTGTTCAGAGGGAGTATGCCATTGCCTTACTCTGAGGCTAAGAGAAGCCTGTGATTTGTCAAAAGTCACCCAATGGATTTCCATGGCTGAGTGGGGATTTGAACTCAGTCTCCCAAAGCCCTAATCCAGCACTGAGGCCACTACAGAATGCTGACTCTTTTTAGAACCTTTATATGTATATTTTGGAAAGTAGTTATGGCTGGACTTTATAGAATAAGTATGCATTCGGTGCTTGAAATGACATTTCTACTGGGAATTTCCTAACTCCCAGCTCACAGTTTCTAGTTGTCCAAAGGGGCGGCCTGCCAGTGGCCTATTTCTCTCTGAACCGTGTGGCTTCCCTCCAGAGTAAAAAGAATCTGGTATTTCCAGGTTCTTTCTAGGGCACTGGAGTGACGCTGCGCAGTGCTTACATCACAGTGGTGGCAGCTGTGTACACGAGACGCCACCATTACTACACCATCAGTCTGTACTAGAGTTAGGGACCATGCGGTTGATGTGCAGTCCCTAACCCTAGTATCGCCGCCGCCATGCCACAAAGTGCCTGTTTGTATCGAGCCATAGTCAGCCATTCTCTAGTCTCTTTTCTAAGGCCCTTTGAGTGTTGCATGGGAACTAGCTGCATGGGAACAACTTTTTTGTGAGCTCCTACATCTGTAGGATTATGATTCATAGAATCATAGAATCATAGAGTTGGAAGAGACCGCAAGGGCCATCCAGTTCAACCCCCTGCCATGCAAGAAATCCAAATCAAAGCATCCCCAACAGATGGCCATCCAGCCTCCATTTGAAGACCTCTAAGGAAGGAGACTCCACTACACTCCGAGGGAGTGTGTTCCACTGTCGAACAGCCCTTACTGTCAGGAAATTCCTCCTAATGTTGAGGTAGAATCTCTTTTCCTGCAGCTTACATCCATTGCTCCGGGTCCTAGTCTCTGGAGCAGCCGAGAAAACAAAGCTTGCTCCCTCCTCAATATGACATCCCTTCAAATAT
>NW_024847058.1:0-1013 GCF_019175285.1 Sceloporus undulatus
CAGTAAGGTCCAGTAAACCTGTCATTCCTCTACTCAGAACTAAATCCCACTCATGGTGACCAGATGTGTCCTCGCCGCCAAAGGAGGACAAGGCACCGTGAAATGTAGGACCTTCAAGAGGGGAAAAAAAGGAGGACATGACAAAGTGAAAGCTAAAAACACTCAGTGTAAACCCAGCTTCTCAGTCGTGCTAAAAATGGAGGACGTTTCGGAATGCCTCCTGGAGGGAAGCTTGAAATGGAGGACAGGTCCTGGAAAAGGAGGATGGCTGGTCCCACTGGCTGCGATGAAGTCTGGAGAGAGGGGTTCGGTCGATATTAGGGGTCCTGCCTTACAAAGCTCTCTGCATATGGGGCCCAATAGGACAGGGTTGGATTGGAGAGCAATTCGAGTTTCCTTAGGCTTCAGCCTTTGTTCTGAACAAATTCAGTATCAGAAATATCAAAACCAAGCCTGGAAAGGTCTAAGTTTAAATCTGCAGAGTAACAGAAACCTCCTCTAGCCATGCTTCTCTGAGAACCGAGAGGACCTCAGAAACGAGCAACACAAATAGCTTGCAGTTTAAATACATTGTTTTTTTACTAAGGGTTTCAATCTACATATTCAGGGAGGCTATACTGTATATCCCATCTAAGCCAATGAACCGTTTAGGCAAAATAGAAGAACTCTTCGATTTCACCATCCTTCCGAAGAAAGCTTGAAGGAGGGAGCTGAATCCCAAGTGAGAAAGGGATTTCTTGACTTGTGGTTCAGTCGGAGCAAAGGCGGGCCTTGCTGCTTTGTGACTAAGAAGTGGAGGATAAGTAATAATAATAATAATTATTATTATTATTATTATTATTTATACCCCGCTCTTCATCCAAAAAGGCTACCAGAGCGACTTACAAATTCTTAATTAGTAGTGACTGATAAGGTTTGACTCCTCTTGAAAACCCTTAAAATGCTGTCACAGGAACAAGCAGGTGTAAAGTTTTAGTATACAAGTATTAGCATTTTTATTGTCTGTATGTTTT
>NW_024847059.1:0-1013 GCF_019175285.1 Sceloporus undulatus
TTTTTTTCTCATCTCATCTAGGGTGTCCTCCTCTCCTATGTTCTTCTGGGTGGGCTAGATATGGCAGGCACCTTGATTTGATGGATCGAAATGGGACACACAGAAGAGAAAATCCACAGAAGCTGCTGTATTATTAAACAGCTGTGCTTGGCAGCATTGTGGAGAGGAGGTGAAGCTGAAGGTTTGTGCATAGCTTTAATTGTGCCGGTTTAAATGGAATCATCCAAAGGCTGCCAAGTGATTTGACAGACCTGTCAGTTGGTCTGTCTGTTGCTTTCCTTCCCTAAACCCCAAGGTAATTTTTAGCTGCAAGACAGAAAGGGGGTTTCTGACTCCATGACTCAGAAACTATTTATTTCAGCCAAACTCTTTAGGGGCTAGAGAAACATTCTAGCATCTCCACTGCAAAAATAAGCGTTCACAGGAAAGGCCATGGGTTTAGGGACACAGGATGAAGAGTTTATTTGTTTGTGATACTTCAATTTATATTTATAAAAATTAAATTATTATCATTTGTTTATATTTGCTAATAGTACTTATTGCCCCCCCCCTTTTTTTCTTTCCAAGGAAATGGAATACAAAAATAACTGACATTAAAACAGTGCTTGGGGAAAGTTACTGATTGCACCACCACTTCCAGAATCCCACAGCTAACAAGTCACTTTGCTGCTGAACCTAGTGTTTCTACCTGACTCAGAGACATCTTCATTTCAGTAGTCCTAGGAGTCACCGTTGGGTAGGGATGTAAAGAATATTCTCCAAAATTCGAAAATTAGGAGAAATATGCCTAATTCGACAATTTCGATAACATTTTAGAGAGAAGAAATTTCTGAGCACTTCTCGATCAATGAGTAAGAATATTATTTTTAATAATATGAAAATGAAGGGAAGAGAGAGACTTTGAGCTGACAAATTCGACCTCTGGGGTTTGGGTATTTTGCGTAAGAAAAGCTACCATTCATCCTGGCTTTTACCAGGGGCTATTTCCTTTGTTAGTGTGATTTCCCCCCCAT
>NW_024847060.1:0-1013 GCF_019175285.1 Sceloporus undulatus
ATTCAAGCATCCACAGCTTGAAAATATTCAAGAAAAGTATGAATTCCTGATAGCAAACCTTGATTTTTCCATTTTATATAAAGGACACAATTTTGCTCTGCCATTGTATTTAATGGGACTTGAGCATCCATGGATTTTGTTACTCATGGGGGATCCTGGAAACAAACCTCAGCAGATAACAAGGTCGCACTGTATGTTGTTTTTTGTTCGTATTTAAACCTGTTATACTGTAATTCCTATTTTCCCAGTATCATTAGATCGAAGTTGTGGCAAAGGCTTAAATGATTACATTTGTTTGATCAAATGACTCACTAACATTTATTTATTGATTTTATTCTTGCAAAAATATTGGTGTTCTGTCATGTTTTGCTGCTGGCCTAGAAGCCCAGGAAACCAGGGTTTGAATCCATGCCTAGCCATGGGGGGTGACCTTCAGCACTCTCTTAGCCTCAGAGGAAAGAAATAGCAAACATAAATTGGAGTATACTTGAAAGCACATAATAGCATAAAACAGAACAAAAAATAGATCCAATCATTTCAAAGAGTGTGTTTTAAATAGGACTAATTTTAGTGGTTTGTGTGTTATGTGGAGGGAGGGTTAAGGGAAAGGAACATTGTAGTATATTTTCTGGATATGCTAACCTAGTCCAAAATTACTATAAGCATATTGCTACTGGTATCTTGTGAAACCTAAAACTTGGTGAAGTTTTCATTTTCTTAACCATCTTTCCAAGATACAGCCAGCCTTCCATATCCACAGATTCAAGAATCCATGGCTTGAAAACATATTTTAAAAATATAAACCTTGATTTTGCTATTTTATATCAGGGACACAAATTTACTGGTATTTACTGGTATTTCATGGGATTTGAGCATCCATGGATTTTGGTATCCACAGGGGGAAGTGTGTCCTGGAACCAAACCACAGAGGATACCAAGGGCCCACTGTACTGTTTCCTTTAAGATGCTATGAAAAAGGTTGTTGAAAGGGGTAATGGGACAGGCAAAACTAC
>NW_024847061.1:0-1013 GCF_019175285.1 Sceloporus undulatus
ATTCTCTGAAGATGCCAGCCACAGATGATGGTGAAATGTCAGGAAGAAACTCTTCTAGAACATGGCCACAGAGCCCGAAAAACCCACAAAAAACTATTCCTTCAAGTCATTTCTGACTTGTGGTGCCCCTATCATGGGGTTTTCATGGCACAGGGGAGGTTTGTCATTGCCTTCCCCTGAGGCTGAGAGCATGTGACATGCCAATGGTTGGTTTCAGGGCCAAGCCAGGAATCAATGATGTATTCCAGCATTATTTATTTATTGGATTCATATCTCCAAGGTGGCATGGCTGAAGGGGGTGCCCTTTCAACCAGAGAGTAGGGAAATGGCACCCCTGGCCCCTCTGTCTTGCTATCATGAGCTGCCATGGGTTTTCCTGACAGCCCTGGGGTCAAGCTGAGCCCCAAGTGTGCATTTGTGCATGTGTGTGTTGTGCGCTGGAGAGGCCCTGCTTCCCTCTTGTGTGTTTCCTGCCCTGCCTGACTTAAACCCAAACCAGATGGGGAACCTCTGCCCATTTCCCAGGGGGTTTCTTGATGTTTGCTGAAGGGAAGGGAGAGATGGAGCACGTTGCTAAGGGGCTGGGGCACTGTTTTTCCCCCAAACAGCAACCGGCGCCGGTTTATGGGGAAACGGATTGGGCCGAGAGGAACCCGCCCTGGGTGTGTGCGGCGTCTCGCTTGCAAAAGGCCAGATGGTGCACCTGCCACAGCTGAGCCTCCCAGCTTCCACTGGAAAACAAAACGTAGAAGAGGAAAATGAGGAACCCCCCTCCCCAGTATCGAACCCTTGGTCGGCCATGGGAACCCTTTGGGTGAGTCACACTCTCTCAGCCTCAGAGGGCTGACCATGGGGCAGGCCCCTTCCGCACAAAAAGACAGGCACAATATAGGTCTCCTTTATGGCCAGAACTTACCTGAAGGCAGACGACACAAGATCATAGTGTTGGAAGGGACCCTCAAGGGGCATCAAGTCCAACTGCCTTCTGCCATGCAGGAATACATAGAATCCCT
>NW_024847062.1:0-1013 GCF_019175285.1 Sceloporus undulatus
TCATCTGATTCTATGAGATCCATGTTTCTGTAGCCATGCCAGTAAGATCCCAGCGGCAAATGTGAGTCATCCTCCAATCCGCATTCAACATCCAAATGGGCTGCTTTGAATCCGTAGGTCAGAGAGAACCTGTCCATTTGAACAAAGAGTAGAAAGATGAGCTGGTGACCCTTTTCCATATTGCGTCTTTTCTCCTAAGGCCAAAAACCTATTGTATAAAAGTGTCCCAGACTCACTTGGCTCCTTCCTCTGGATCAGAAAGAATTGTCTGGTTCACGATCGCCGTCTCTTCTTCATTTCGCATGATGCCTTTGTCATTCATCTTAAGGCCAGGCAATTTTGTGGAGGGACCTTTCTTCTTCCCAAGTCCTTTGTCTAGAGAAGATTTTTGTTTTAAGTATAAGAACAGTCTAACAAATAAATACAATTTTATCTCAGCAAATTAAGTGAACCTCAGAAGAAGCATCATAGGAAATATATCAGGGAGAACTCTCTTCATCATGTAAACCTTTGACAGGTTCGCTAGTGGTCAAGTTGAAGGCAGTTCTTCATTGGTCTGTGTTCAAAGGAGGTTTGTCATAGGCCACCTCCACCATAAAACTGTGGATGAAAAAGCCCAACAGCCTATATGCCTAGAAAAGAAATTGAGGGCACCTTCCTGGTAGGATTTTTCTTGAACTCACTCCCAAATCTTATGTCTTCTGTGAAAGATTACAAGCCTTGTGTTTCTTAAGGAGTAAAGCTGTGTCTCAACATGGCCATGAAAGAGGTTCATACATTTCTAAATGGGGTTGAGAGAGTGGAAGGAGACACAGTTTTCTCCTTCTCTCTTCTTGCTTCATCTTGGGGTCATTTAGTGGAGATGGGAAATTCAGGACAGACAACAGCAAAACAAAAACCACATTTCATAGAGTTCATGTAAAATTGTCAGTGATTCCAAAGAGACCCCTCATTTTGGTGAAATTGGTAACAAGCGAATGCACAGAAATTGCTTCCGATTCCACTCCGAATTG
>NW_024847063.1:0-1013 GCF_019175285.1 Sceloporus undulatus
CTTTTGCTGGTCTTGAACTCGCAACCTTGTGGTTTTGAGTGAATGGCTGCAGTACAGGCATTTAACCAGATGTGGTGTTCCATTAATTCTTGATTGTCTAGAACTGGAAAATGGTATGCTTTCCCTAACTCAACATTGATAAATTTCTTGTTTCCCCCATTTTTAACATGTTGACTGGGTTTTAGGATTAAGGTCTCTAATTCTATACCTCTCTCTATATTTATACAGTGGGGCAATAAAGTATTTAGTCAGCCACCAATTGTGCACGTTCTCCCACTTTAAAAGATGAGAGGGGCCTGTAATTGACATCATAGGTAGACCTTAACTATGAGAGACAAAATGAGAAAAAACAAATCCAGACAAACTTTGTCTTGATTTTTAAAGAATTTATTTGCAAATTATGGTGAAAAATAAGTATTTGGTCAGTATCAAAAGTTCATCTGAATACTTTGTTATATATCCTTTGTTGGCAATGACAGAGGTCAAACGTTTCCTGTAAGTCTTCACAAGGTTGGCACACACTGTTGCTGGTATGTTGGCCCATTCCTCCAGGCAGATCTCCTCTAGAGTAGTGATGTTTTGGGGCTGTTGCTGGGCAACACGGACTTTCAACTTTCTCCAAAGGTTTTCTATGGGGTTGAGATCTGGAGACTGGCTAGGCCACTCCAGGATCTTGAAACACATCTTACAAAGCCACTCCTTCATTGCCCGGGCGGTGTGCTTGGGATCGTTGTCATGCTGAAAGTCCCAGCCACGTTTCATCTTCAATGCCCTTGCTGATGGAAGGAGGTTTGAACTCAAAATCTCACAAGACATGGCCCCATTCATTCTTTCCTGTGAACGGATCAGTTGTCCTGGTCCCTTTGCAGAGAAACAGCCCCAAAGCATGATGTTGCCACCCCCATGCTTCACAGTAGCTATGGTGTTCTTTGGATGCAACTCAGCATTCTCTCTCCTCCAAACACTACGAGTTGTGTTTCTACCAAACAGTTCTACTTTGGTTTCATCTGACC
>NW_024847064.1:0-279 GCF_019175285.1 Sceloporus undulatus
TGTAATGTAATGGATGTCCTTGGTGTTATTGGTGTTATTGGTTTTAATGGTTTTAAAAGGTGATTGAATGATGGATATTTTTATTGCTTGTATTTTATTGCTTAATGTGGGGGGATTTCTTTTATTGGATTTATTGTTGTTATATTTTAATTGATTGTAAACCGCTGTGATCATTGGAATAGCGGTATACAAATAAAGATTCATTCATTCATTCATTAAGGAAAGACTGAAGTGCATTTACTGCGCAAATGAGCATCACTTGCAGCTGCGCAAATAAAT
>NW_024847064.1:379-1013 GCF_019175285.1 Sceloporus undulatus
CACTGGCTGCCAATTTGCTTCCGGGCGCAATACAAGGTGTTGGTTATTACCTATAAAGCCCTGGCTTGGGCCCAGGGTACTTGGAGGACCGACTCTCCCCATACAATCCGCCCCGCACACTCAGGTCGGGTGGGAAACAGCTATTGAGAGTCCCTGACACGAGATATGTGAAGTCTGCACATAGGGCTTTTTCTGCTTCAGCCCCGCAGGCTTAGAACTCTCTCCCTGTCGAGCGCCGCTCAGCCCCCTCCCTCCCTCCCTCGAGTCTTTTAGGAAAAACCTAAAGACTCACTTTTTCCGCCTTGCTTTCCCCCATGTCTCTTAATTCCACTCTTCTCCTTTTATGCTGTTGTAATGTAATGTAATGGATGTCCTTGGTGTTATTGGTGTTATTGGTTTTAATGGTTTTAAAAGGTGATTGAATGATGGATATTTTTATTGCTTGTATTTTATTGCTTAATGTGGGGGGATTTCTTTTATTGGATTTATTGTTGTTATATTTTAATTGATTGTAAACCGCTGTGATCATTGGAATAGCGGTATACAAATAAAGATTCATTCATTCATTCATTAAGGAAAGACTGAAGTGCATTTACTGCGCAAATGAGCATCACTTGCAGCTGCGCAAATAAAT
>NW_024847065.1:0-1013 GCF_019175285.1 Sceloporus undulatus
GCTGGGTAAGTATTATGAGAGGATTTCTACTTTTTTAAAGAATTTTTTAAATCTAGTCTTATTTGCAAAAGAAAATTGCCCCCAAAACATGGTTTAAAAATATATATTTTTTAAAAAAATGCAAAACCCTTTTGCACACATACCTGATTTTCTGTGTATTTTGGAGTTTATGCAGAAAAAGGTTCACTGCTCAAAAAAATTTTTTTCACCTCCAAACTATTTTTTCACTTTGCTGGTGATTTTTATTATCTTGTTGCACAGACATCTAAGCATTGTCCATGCCTTTCTGTTCTCCTGTCAATGTTTGTTGTGTGTGTGCATGTGCGCTTTGATTCACAAAGGCAAAAGACAGTAGTTTTGCACACAGAGAGACATTTATGAGCAAATTGTGGAAATCTCAGCCAACAATGAAGATCTTCTTGACTGACTGTGGAAGCTGGTAATTTCTCAGTAGCTTGTCTCAACATGTCAAGACAGTATCTGACAGTCAGAACTGGAAAACCTTGGAAATATTCTTCCCATTCCTGTTTTAGAGAAAGGGTTGAGCCAGTAATGTGAGTATTTGCTGCACCTTTATAATGTCACTGAATACAGTAGATGCACTGAAAGGCAAAAGCACATGAAACTAATTCACAGCACTCATCCATCAAGTCTAACCTTATCTATTCAGCTGATTAAGCTGATGAAGTAGCATTCCAGGAACTCAGGCAGAAATCTTTACCAGCCCTGCAGCTTCAGATCCCATAATTACATATTGTTCCAGTTTGATAGGGATAGTCCTGATTCATCTCGCTTTTCCAGGTGCTTTTAAAATATCTCAAGCGGATTATAGACCGCCCGTTTGGGGCGGGCTGCACCCGCCCCTTTCCCCAGTGTATTGGGGCCTCAGCTGCCAGAACGGCAGCCGCTGAGGCCCCGATCCGCCGCTTTTCAGGCTGCGGGGAAGCAGCAAAATGCCGCTTCCCCGCAGCATGAAAAGGGGTGTCCCTGGGGCTTCAAGCCCCAAGGACACC
>NW_024847066.1:0-1013 GCF_019175285.1 Sceloporus undulatus
ATAGAAGTATAGTGTCTTGATCAAGGGAAGTAATAGTGCTACTTTATTCTGCTTTGGTCAGGCCTCACCTGGAATACTGAGCACCACATTTCAAAAAGGATGTGGAGAAACTGGAGTGTGTCCAAAGGAACTAAAATGGTGGAGGGTCTGGAAACCATGCCCTATGAGGAACGCCTTAGGGAGCTGGAGATGTTTAGCCTGGAGAAGAGATGGTTAAGATGTGATATGATAGACCTGTTTAAATATTTGAAGGGATGTCATATTGAGGAGGGAACCAGCTTGTTTTCTGCTGCCCCAGAGACTAGAACATGGAACAAAGGATGCAAACTGCAGTAAAAGAGATTCCACCTCAACATTAGGAGGAACTTCCTAACAGTAAGGGCTGTTTGACAGTGGAACAAACTCCCTCTGAGATTTTGGTGGAGTCTCCTTCCTTTAAACAGAGGCTGGATGGACATCTGTTTGGGATGCTTTGATTGGTGCGTGGCAAAATGGGGTTGGACAGAATGGCCCCGTAGTCTCTTCCAACTCTATGATTCTATGAATCTAGGCCTCTGGGAGCCAGGAGGGGGAGGCAGGAGCAAAGCCAGGATTGCGTAGCTCTCTGTGGACAGGAAGGGACCTCTGGGAAGGGCCAGGAGAGGAGGCATTGGAGATGGGGGGCAGCCACCAACCTGACAGATTTTAACAACAACAACAACAACAACAACAACAATAATAATATTTCCCGATGGATAAAGGTGGTTTTACAACCATAAAATAGCCACAAAGCAACAATAGCATCCAATTTACACACAGTAAAACAACAAGTCGCCAAAAATTCAATTCGGGACAAATAAAAACATTGTTTAAAATGCACAATTGTGATCAGAAGTGGGATTTTTACTTAAGTTCTTTACAAGAGGTCGGGTGGTTAAATCTGCTGGAAGGGATCCGTCTTAAGTGCTTTCTTGAAAGCATCCAAAATGGTGATAAGATGGATCTCCTCCGGCAGGTTGTTCCATAACTTGGGG
>NW_024847067.1:0-461 GCF_019175285.1 Sceloporus undulatus
TCATGTCATACTACAGGGTAAAGAAAGTGAGTTACTTTCATGTTCACGCACACCTTGTCTAAGACATATACTGAGCGCTTGTTATCAGCTGGGGTTTGGTTCCAGGATTCCCCATGGATACCAAAATCCATTGATGCTCAAGTGCAATTAAATACAGTGGCATGATGAAATGGTGTCCCATATATAAAATGGCAAAATCAAAGTTTGCTTTTTGGAATTTATGCGTTTTTGAAATATTTTCAAGCTGTGGATACTTGAATCCATGGATAAAGTATCTGTGGATATGGAGGGCTAACTGTATATGTTAGACAGAATGTTATATAACTAAATTCAGGCCTGTTACAGACAGCCAAAATAAAGCTGCTTCGAGTGACAGTGGAGATATGGGGTTTCAATGATGCATGCGTCCTAAGAGTCCAGAAGCCACACCAAAGCCATGCTCCAGTCCTTAGGGCTAGAGC
>NW_024847067.1:561-1013 GCF_019175285.1 Sceloporus undulatus
AGGGCTAACTGTATATGTTAGACAGAATGTTATATAACTAAATTCAGTCAACTTTTAGGATGTTTAACATCCATCCCTTCACACTTGTTAATACGAGGGAAGGGAGTGATAGATCACATCCCTCTGGCAAAAGCTGAACACAAATTTTCCATTCTCTCTCGGTAAACATGCATAAAAACAAATATACATTGTTATTTTTAAAAGCAATTATTCTTAGAATTCTGCTTATGCTTTGGGTTTTAACAATATGCAGTACCCTGCCTTCTTGTCTTAAGGAGGCAGTGGTCAGACCACTCTTAAAAAAGCCCTCCCTGGACCCTCTGGATAGAAATAACTATAGGCCAGTCTCGTTGTTACCATTCTTGAGCAAGGTGATTGAGAGGGCGGTCGCCAATCAACTACAGGCAGTCTTGGATGAAGCTGATTATCTGGACCCATTTCAAACCGGATTC
>NW_024847068.1:0-1013 GCF_019175285.1 Sceloporus undulatus
GTGTGATGTAGTGGTTGACACCCCTTAGATTGATTATAGGGCAAAGTCCGCCATCTCTCTTTGGCAACATGAAATACCTGGAAGAGTAACCATCCACTTTGCATCTGTCTGGGATGTGTTGAATGATACCTGTGTCAAGAAGGGAGGAGATCTCTTCTAGGAGAGGAGGAGAAGATGGGGCTTAGCAAAACAATGCCTAGAGGTGGAGTACTTGTAAACTCTATGGCATAATTCAGACACACAGTGGTGAGTATCCAGGCATCTGTGGTGATTCAACACCAGTCGTAAAAAATGGCAAAGTTTGGAAAGATGGTAGGATGGCAGAGGAGAATTTGGAGGAATCAGACAAAATGATGGTGTCATCCTGATACATCTGTCAAAAGTGGGATTTGGTGGCTGAGGACTTTTTAGAGGACTGTTGTTGCTGTTGTTGTTGTTGAGGATAGCACTGTCTTGTAAGGTCTCTTGGAAGATTGCTGGAAGTAGGGTTGCCATAATTGTCCACTTTTACCAGGGACAAAATGTGGAACAAATTCAAGACCAAACTGTAGGACAACTGCAGGACAAAACTCAGCCCAAAATGTAGGACATTGAAGAAAAATGGTGGACCTTAAATGTCCTACATTTTGAGCTGAGTTTTGTCCTGCAGTTGCCCTACAGTTTGGTCTTGAATTTGTCCTACATTTTGTCCCTGGTAAAAGTGGACAATTATGGCAACCCTAGCTGGAAGGAACCCTTGTATTATGTAGAGTCCATAGAACAAGACCTAGAATAATTAGAAGGGGCAAGCCGAGGGCACCACTGTTGTTTATGATACTGTTGTTTTTGACTGGTGACACCCAACCGCTTGCCTGTAAGGAGTGCCTTGGACAATGTATCCAGAGAGTCATCAGTCTTGGTTGTAAAAAGACCATCATCCTCAAAGGGCAGATCCTCACTACACTTCTTAGCCTCTTCTGTAAGATCAGTAGATCTAAGCCAAGCATAGTGACAAAGCACAACAGCACCTGACA
>NW_024847069.1:0-1013 GCF_019175285.1 Sceloporus undulatus
AGCACAAAATGGCCGCCTCTGCCTGAGCGCTTGGCAGTTGGCAGTTTGAGGCCTTCATTGAACCCAAAATGGAGGATGAAAGGGCTCCAAAGTCAGAAGGGACCCCAAACAGCATTTCCAAACCTTAATAACAGCTAAAATCTTTCCTGATGCTATAATATAGAGACTCACTGAGATACTCTTTGTAAATACGTCTTTCCATGTCTTTATAAATAAATAAATTTTAATAATACTAATGCTACTACTAATAATAGTAATAATAAGTTACAACCAGGAGATTTCTTCCTGTGGCTTCTCCCCCAGAGGCCTCTGCATATGCTCAGGAGCCCCTTCTTCTTCGCCTTCTTCTTCTTCCTCTACAGAATCCTCCAGAAGTCTCTCTGCTCCTCCTCCTCCTTAGGCTCTTCCTCTAAACCTTTCTCCTTCTCCTCCTCCTCCTCCTCCTCCTCAGGTCCTTCCTCTAAGCCTTCCTCCTCTTCCTCAGGCCCTTCCTCCAAGCCTTCCTCCTCCTTCTCCCCTTCCTTCTCCTCCTTCTCCTCCTCCTCCTCCTCAGGTCCTTCTTCTAAGCCTTCCTCCTCTTCCTCAGGCCCTTCCTCTAAGCCTTCCTCCTCCTTTTCCTTTCAGACTTTGGGGGAGTGTTGTGTGCCTTCAATTCCTTTCTGAGGACCCCAAGGCAACACTGTCACAGGAGTTTCTTTGTAGGTTTTGTTGAAGGGGCTTTGCCATTGCCATCCTTTGAGGCTGAGAGAGTGTGCCTTGGGGGCTGGGGATGTGCTGTGTGCCTTGAACTCGTGTCTAGTGACCCTATTCCCAGGGTTTCCTTGCCTTCAAGTTTGCCTTCCACTTTGCCCTTTGTCCTCCTCTGAGGCTGAGGAAGCTGCCCAAGGTTCCCCCGCAGTGGATTTCATGACCCAGAGTGAATGGCATTTCATGTAGATGTGTGTGTTTGTATGTGTGTGTTGTGTACCTTCCAGCTGGTCATTGGTCTTCCTCTGAGGCTGAGAGAGTGTGAC
>NW_024847070.1:0-1013 GCF_019175285.1 Sceloporus undulatus
CCAGAAATAGCAGCAAAGCTAAAAGAAAACCACTCAGCCTGCTTTAATATATCAAGATAAAAGACAAACTTCCAGGGTTACTTTTCAGCACTTGCACAATCACAAGAAAGTTGCACAATCAGAAGAAAGCAGGAACCTTACTGAGAGAGGACAGGGCCTCCACAATCTCCTCCATCACTTCCCGATGAAGGGCTCTTTGGCCTGGATCCATCAGGGCCCACTCCTCCTCCGTGAAATCCACAACCACGTCCTCAAAAGTCACCTGTAGAAAGAGAAAGCTATTCTTTCAGATTCTCAAGAAAATTGAAATTCCTACAGGATGTGATCCACAGACCCCTTACAGTGGCAACTTGTGATGAAAGCAGAGGGAAAGAACAAGATTCTGTGAGGACCAGGGAGTGGTCAGATGGGCACCCAGCCCACCCCTTTCTTGGCTCACTTGAGATCTTGTCCCATACCTGAGCTAGTCTCCCAGAAGCTGTTCTGAATCCATCAGGATGAAGAGATGTCCTTGTACACATAGATTCAGTCCTTCTTCCACCTCCTGGGAGGAAGAAAAAAGGAAAGATAGTATTTCTAACCCTTCCCTCTCCTTTCAGTCTCTCCTACATGTGTAAATGCAACATACACCATTTCTCACATCAGGCTTTATTGCATTGTCTTCTGCAGACATACTACTATAACTGGATACTCAAAGCCTGTGCTTCTCAAATCCTCCCAGTGCCAATGTTGAAAAAAAACAGCTACAAAGAAGAGGAGGAGATAAAGGAAGGCTGAGGAGGCATAAAAAGTCCTTGTAAAATATACTTCACGGTCAGAGGCTTTGTTAACTTGTATTTTCAAAGTGCTAGTTAGCGCTGATAAAATGGTCCAAGTGCTGCAATTGATAGTGTCTGGCTATTTCAGACAGATTTGGAAGGGGAATCAAACAAGAAACTACCCTCCTAGCCCTTACTCATTGAAGACGACATTCCTTCTCTGTCTTGCGTGATCCACTTGGGCCCCTGCCTTGG
>NW_024847071.1:0-1013 GCF_019175285.1 Sceloporus undulatus
TAAGAAGGTTTTCCTCCGGCAAATTATTATGAATGTATAAGAATGAGATTTTTTTATTGTTTTTTTTTTCTTTTTCTTTCTTTCTATGTTTACTTGTTTGATGTTTTGTATGATGTTTATTTATTATGTAGTTGATTGTAAACTTATTTATGTACAATACACAACTGTTTTAATAATAAAATTAAAAAAAGAGCACATTTTGAGGACCAATGGTAATCATTAATGGTTCAGTATTAAGGTATTAAGATTATGATTATGATTCTGGTTTAAAATCCTGAGTTAAGTCTTGTGGGAGTCTACAGCAATAAAAGATATTCAAAAGGGGTCCCTGGTAAACACAGAATGGAGAGTCTACCTTGTAGAGAAGGGATGGGCAAAGTGTCCCATAGGTTGTATGAGGACTCTATGACTATTTTTATGGCCCTCAGGACACCTCATCACCCAAAACACTTGTGCCTTCATGCATTTTAGATTTTGGGGAGCACTTTTGCAATGTTAAAGTTTTCCCTGGGCCATTTTAGGCCCATGAAAAGCCATTTTTGCAATAATAAGTAACCTGGAAGTTTGATACTTTATTAATTGTTTGATTTGTATGTTGCCTTTCTCCCAAAATGGAACCCAAGGTGGCTCCCAATAAGAATAACTTTTTAAAACTTTTTTTAAAAATAACAATAATTAAAAAACAATTAAAATGACCACATCACACAGCATAAAATCATTTAAAAGTAGGGTTGCCATAAGTCAGGACCTCCAAACCGGGACAAATGTAGGACAAATGTAGGGCAACATTTTCAAATGTAGGACACATTTTTTTAAAATGGAGGATGCGCAAAAAATTGAGGGTTTTAAAAAAATGTTAATATAAATGCGTGTTTTTAGGCATGATCAAAATGGAGGACATTTTGGCATTATTCCTAGACAGATGGCAGAAATGGACTTGCCCTTGGGTTCAACTGTACTTCTCAGAAGTGTGTACTTGGTCAAGGGACTGTGGTTTTTCTTCACTGCGCATG
>NW_024847072.1:0-1013 GCF_019175285.1 Sceloporus undulatus
GGTGAGTCAGTGGCCATTTCAGGTCTGCCTTGGGTTTTTTTTTTTTATTAATTTTTAAAAATATAAAATATTTATTTTTGTTTTTTTTTATTTTATTAATTTTTATTATTGCTTTTTAATTTTATTTTATATCATTAATTTTTATTATTGCTTGTTTTTATTTTATTTCATTATTTTTATTATTGCTTTTTATTTTATTTTATTTCATTAATTTTGATTATTGCTTGTTTTTTATTTTATTTCATTAATTTTTGTTATTGCTTTTTTATTTTATTTCATTAATTTTGTTATTGCTTTTTTATTTTATTATTTTATTGTTTATTTTATGGCTTCGCCCCCCCCCCCCCGGTTGTCTGAGGGACAGCAACCCGGCCCCTGGCTCAAAAAGATTGCCTACCCCTGGAACAGAAGCTAGCCGTTCTTGGAGATAAGGCCATGTAAAAGTCTGCTATTGTAAACTGCCACTGTATTTCGCCTGGTACTGTATTTATATAATACAAGCTACCTCTTCCAATGTGGTAGTTAGTGTCGGTGCTAAAAGCTTAGATTTAAGACTTATATTAGATTTAAGTTCTGAAGCACCATTTAAACAGTACATAAGTGTGCAAGAACAGGGGAGGGACTGTGACTCAGTGGCACATACAGCCATAAGCTCCCAGACTTGGCATTTGCAATTTGGGCAGTGATAGCAACACCTGCTCAAAATCCCTCCTCTCCACAAGTATTAAAAGTGCAGAAACACTATCTTCTGTTTGTGTATGGCTGTCTTAGAGGTATCATAGAACAGGAGAAAGCACAAACATTGGAATGTTAAGGGAAACAATAGAAGTGTTATGAATTCACTAGTTCTACATGAAGAAAGTTTCTTTGTTCAGGTAAATTCCTGGGCAATCAGATAATCAAACTGGGATACTTCGCAAAGAAAGGCATAACAGACCCGCTTAGCAAAAACAAAAGTATCCCAGCTTAATTCTCAGACAGGTTGTATAACATGCTGGAGTCATTCGAATCCA
>NW_024847073.1:0-1013 GCF_019175285.1 Sceloporus undulatus
CTTTCAACGATGGGGCACGCCTATAGTGGACCTATTCGCTTCCCCCAGCAATGCCCAGCTGGAAAAGTATTGCTCACGGGTCCGGGGAGCAGACTCCCTGGGCAATGCCTTTCAATTTCAATGGACAAACGGCCTCCTTTATGCGTTTCCCCCCTTTCCACTAATCACCAGAGTACTGACAAAAATGTGGACGGACTCCACGGAAGCAATCTTGATCACCCCGTGGTGGCCCAGGCAGCCGTGGTTTGCTCCCCTGCTTCAACGGGCCCAAGAACATCTTCGCTTGAAGCACCGTCCCGATTTACTTTCGCTGCACGACGGACAAGTCCACCATCCCGAGATGAAGTCTCTCCCATTGGTGGCATGGAAGATTCAGTCCTAAAATCTTTACCATCCGGTATACAAGATGTGATCAGGGCTGCCCAGAGACCATCTACTCAGAGGTCCTACGCCTATAAATGGGACAGGTTTCTTGCCTTCTTACGAACCAGAGAAGTTCCACCATCCCGTGTTTCCATCCCAATAGTCCTGGAATTTCTTATGACACTAACTGAGGCAGGTCTCTCCTTGAGTTCTATCAAGTGCTACCTATCTGCTATCTCATCGCACTACTGTTTTCAAGACAAACCTTCCTTGTTTAAAAACCCTCTCATAAAGAGGTTCTTAAAAGGTTTTAACAATCTACATCCCCCGGTTGTAGATCCTTCGCCTCAATGGAGCCTAGACACTGTTCTGGCTTATCTAGCCTCTAAACCCTTTGAACCGTTAGCTACCACGGACTTGAGACTCCTGACCTGGAAGACAGCCTTCTTGGTAGCTATCACATCAGCCCGCCGGGCTGGAGAACTGTGCGCCCTTAGAATGGATCAACCCTTTCTGCGTTTTCACAAGGACAAAGTGGTCCTCCGGACAGACATTACCTTCTTGCCGAAGGTAGTTTCTGCCTTTCACATCAACCAGGACATCGTTTTACCGACTCTGGCTCCTAATCCGACCACAGACTCTGAACGTCA
>NW_024847074.1:0-1013 GCF_019175285.1 Sceloporus undulatus
AGATACAGTGGTACCCCGGGATACGAATGCGCCGCCTTACGAAATTTCCGGGTTACGAAAAAAATCAATAGGAAAAAACTGTTCCGGGTTACGAAGGTTTTTTTGGGTTACAAAAAATTTTTTGGTGCTTTTCGGCGCTATTTCACACGAAATCGCGGCTTTTCCCCATTAGCGCCTATGGCTTTTTCGGCTTACGAAGCATTTCGGGTTACGAACGCGGCGGCGGAACGAATTATTTTCGTAACCCGGGGTACCACTGTAATGATTTTTTTTTCCTTTTCTGGAGGTGTTCATTCCCTGGACATTCCAAGATAATAATCTTAAATTCTCAGTCATAACCAAAATGTATCTCCAAATTCCACAAAACAAGTCTTATTTGGAAATAGAAAAGTTTAAACTTTATTAAAATTTATTATAGGCAATCGTAACTGAATAACTCAAAGAGGGGTAAAACTCAAAATTTTTCCTTAGTATTCTCACTATGCTCTTCGCTTCTCAACCTTCTTTCCTCTTGTGCCAGATCTTGGTCATCAAATTCCAAATCAGGGATTGGATCTTGTATGGGTTCCTCTTACTCTGAAAGTCCATCTTCATCTCTCAAATCGTCTTTAAGTTCAGGTTGTTCCTGTGAAGAGTTATCTTCTTTATTCCCGGTCTTGTTGCTTTTTGTAACCTGGTTCAAAAAGGAATTTGCTTGATTTGGGTTCGATATTTTAATCTTTTTATTTTTCCACCAGAAAGTAAGACCTTCTGGTGTTTCCCATCAGTAGGAAATCTGTTCTTTTCTTAGGAGAGTTGTCAGTGGGCTATATTCTCTTCTTTTCCGGCGTATTCTGCCAGGGATATCTTTCAGGACTTTCAATTCCCGGTCTTCACATCTGAAAGGCATTTCATTATGCAAATCAAAAAATCTATCTCTTACAGATTTTCTCAAAAAATACACAACAACATCCCTTGGAAAACCGTTTTGTTTGGCAATGTTAGAGTTAATTCTAAACAAATTATCAATTTCA
>NW_024847075.1:0-467 GCF_019175285.1 Sceloporus undulatus
GGAGGGATTTCTCTTAATTTCAAAGGAAAAGAAAGTGGGGCCAGAACAAATTCACACGAATTTGCGAATTCAGCGGATTTACGTGAATTTGAATTGCTTTCGAACTGACTTCCCATTGCCCAGAAATAGCTTGCCATTGCCTGAAATTGTGTGTGGTAGTCTATCGCGCAATAATGTGAATAAATAAATAAATAAATTGTTTATTTATATACCGCTTTTCCTTGTAGATCAAAGCGGTGAACAGCAAATAAAATATGACCAAAGTCATAATACAATACAGTGGTGCCCCGGGTTACGAAATTAATTCGTTCCGCTGCCGCTTTCGTAACCCGAAAGGCTTTCGCAAGCCGAAAGCCCATAGGCGCTAATGGGGAAAAGCCGCGATTTCGTGCGAAAAAGCGCCGAAAAGCACCAAATTTTTTTTCGTAACCCGAAATAACCTTCGTAACCCGGAACAGTTTTTTTTA
>NW_024847075.1:567-1013 GCF_019175285.1 Sceloporus undulatus
GGTGCCCCGGGTTACGAAATTAATTCGTTCCGCTGCCGCTTTCGTAACCCGAAAGGCTTTCGCAAGCCGAAAGCCCATAGGCGCTAATGGGGAAAAGCCGCGATTTCGTGCGAAAAAGCGCCGAAAAGCACCAAATTTTTTTTCGTAACCCGAAATAACCTTCGTAACCCGGAACAGTTTTTTTCAATGCATTTTTTTCGTAACCCGGAAATTTCGTAAGGCGGCGCATTCATAACCCGGGGCACCACTTAAAAGCAAATTAAGAACAATAATACAATTTTCACCTTTGGTGTTGTGATAGGTTCAGCCTAAGGTCACCATGAGTAAAACAAACAAACCTTGAAGGTACATAACAACAACAATAACAACAACAAACTGTATCCACAGAAGTAGGTTTCTATCCATGAAAGCTCATGTGAAAATAAAACCTAATTAAAGGTGCTTCC
>NW_024847076.1:0-1013 GCF_019175285.1 Sceloporus undulatus
CTGCCTCCTGAGTCCTTGGGGGGTGGGGGGTGGGACTTATGCCAGGGAATTCAACCCTGGTCTCCAGAGTCCTAGTCCAATGCTCAAATCACTGTGCCACACTGGCTGGCCCCACAAGAAAGTAGCATAAAGTTGGAGTAGTGGGACACCTCCCTCTATTCCTTTCCCTCTCCTTTACTCTAGATGCCTGGGGGTGGGAAGCAGTGGTGCCTTTGGAGTCCCACCAGGCAGAAGCTATGTGGGGCTATGAAGGTCGGGGGGAGACACTGCCGAAGGCACCTCTGCCCATCTTATAGCATCTTTGAGACTAACTGAAAGTTCATGCATCTGAGGAGGAAGTAAGCTCAAATCTACAAAAGCTCATGCTTCCAACTTCTTCCTTTCAGTCTGCATTTACACTATAGACCTCAATGCTTGCCCCTCAAGGCTCCTTTGCCACTCAGTTTTCTCCTGGAAAGGAGCTGGACATTGGCAGCAGAGGAAGGGTCAACACTTGCCTTCTAGTGAAAAGTTGGAAAGAGAGCCATTAAAAACCTATCTGCGGCCCAAATAAGTTCAGCCTTTAAAATTTTGGCCCTTGCCAACTGCCACGTTGAGTGGTCCTGCTCTAGACTGAAACCAACTGAACAGAACAGAGGAACTGGAAAAGGGTCTTGTGTTCCTTCTTTCTTCAACAGAAAAATAAAACCCCTCTAGCTGGGATTACGCACAAGGCTTAGTCCTAAACTAGGGATGGGAATTCAGGTGTCAGGGTACTACAATCCCCAGCTGATGAGAGCTGTAGTCTGCCAATATCTGGTGGGCTATAGGATGTCCATTCCAGTTGAAAGAGAACCAACTGTATGCAATGAAGGAAACAGAGTCAGAGCCCCTTCCTCCAGGTTTCAGCCTTCAGTGAGGAGTCTGCAAAGAGATTCAACACCAGAGCTAGCCTTCATTTTCCTGAAAAGAAGCAAATGTATATTCACACGTAAACACACGCAGACCCTCCCTTTAATTCCCCCTCTGAAATC
>NW_024847077.1:0-1013 GCF_019175285.1 Sceloporus undulatus
CTTCTTAGAGTGGTGGGGGATTAGGGGATGGGGAATTGGAGAGGGCCCTGGTTATGTCCCTGTAGCTAGATGTGAAATGAGTGCATCATAAATAAATAAATAACCTGCTTTCCTTCTGCATTCCTCCTCTTATTAGAGTGGCAGGGATTAGGGGATGTGAAAAGAGTGCATCATAAATAAATAGATAAATAAATAAATAAATAAATAAAAAATCTGCTGAAACCTCCAGAGTTCCCCAGTGCTTTTCCTCATCATCAGCCCCTTCCCCAAGAAGGCTGAATCTGCACTATAGAAATAAGGCACTCTGACACCACTTTAAGCGCTCACTGCTATGGAATCCTGGGATTTTACCTTTTGACACTTAGCCTTCTCTGCCAGAGAGCTCTCATGCCACAACAAACTACAAATCCCAGGATTCCATAGGATGGAGCCAGGAGAGTTAACACACTTTAGAACTGGATTATTTCTGCAGTGCAGATACAACCTGAGTCGGTTTTAAAAGGGCAGAAGCACCCATGTCTTGTTTTTACCCTCCTAATAATGGTTTTCCTTTAAAAAAAAGTAGTTTGTATTTCAGTCTAATCCATATACTTCTTGTTGTTGTTTGTTTGTATGTTTGTTTGTTTCATTCTTGGTAATATGAGTTATTCTGGTCTGCCTCCTTCCTTCTTCCCTGAAAATCTCTTAATAAGGAAACTGAGGAGACTTAAAACCTCCCAAAGGAGCCACTTTTGGCCTTGTTTAGGGGACTAGAACAAGTCTTGTATTAAAACTATTCTCCCCATTTCTGATCCCTTTTAAAACCATGTTCCCCAGAAAGAGCAGAGCTGTGTAATAAGAAAACCCTCTCTTAAAAGAGACACAAAAGACACACAAAGAGACACACTTCCTTCCTTTTGGCCCAAGGAGCCTGGCCTCCTTCTCTCTCTGGAGCCTCAGGAGAGAAAGAGAAGCCTCTGTTCAACTGAGGCCTCAGAGAAGGTTCTGGAACATTATTCCCTACAGTCACAAGC
>NW_024847078.1:0-1013 GCF_019175285.1 Sceloporus undulatus
GGGAGGCGAGTGTCCAACCCTGACCCCGAGTAGATTATCGGAAAAGCCGAGTGGCAATTCCGGGAGCTAAGGGATTCCCTGGAGGCCTTGAGTAAGGTTCGGTCCAAAATCCACCTTAGCAAAATGCAGGTAGGAGTGGAAGAATTTGTGAAGGCGGCAGAGCCTCAAGACCGCCTGAAGAAATGGATCTTAGGAAAGGGACCTAATCCCTGGAAGGCTAGAAGCCTCCTCACCGACGATCCATTTGAGACGCTGCTCATGGTGTACAATGCCCAGACAGCGAGGAAAGGTTTAAAAAGGGTGTCCAAATCAGAAAAGGACAGATGGGCATCGTGGGGAATTTGGATGTTAGCCCACGAAGCCACCGTAGCCTACAAAAGGCTTGCGGAGGGAGAAAAAGCATCGGCCGCCTTGGTAAAGAAAAAGGAAGCCGAAGCCTCGCTGGCTATCATAGCGAGGGAAGAAGCAGTCCGCCAGGCCGAGATGGCCCAGGCAGAGATTGAACTGCTGAAAGAATACAATCAGGATTTAGAAAGGAGACTAAAACAGGCAAAACAAGCGGCCGATTACATATTGGCCTGCTACTCAAAGGGAGACCCAAAAACTGACCACACAAAGTGTGAGCAGCGCATCCAGGAGCTTGAGGCTGCCCTAGATCTCAGGCACTCGGTAGTATCCACAGTGAGCCCCCAGTATTTAAGGACCATAGACTGGGATGAGGAGACCCCACTCCCCACCAAAGCCAAAACACTGCCACTCTATAATTCCCAGTGGAAAGGAAGTGAGCAGGAGGACACAATAACTCCAAGTTCTCCCAAAAAAGTCACCTCAGACACACCAGCACCAATAAACCCTGTACAAACCAGAAGGATGGTAGAAACCAGAGAGACAGGGGACGACAGGGTGGTAACTAAAACAGTAGTCGAAACTGTCTCATGGTCCCTAACAGAAGTAAAAACTATAGCGGACCACCTAGGAAGGCTTGATGCCCACACTGGGGTTCAATGGATGAC
>NW_024847079.1:0-1013 GCF_019175285.1 Sceloporus undulatus
CGATTTTCCCATCGGATCGGATATAAGCTAATAGATGTGAATGAGGTCCTTGAGACTTCAGATCTGCCTGGACTCCTCTCTGAGACTGGATGCCTAAGTCTCAGCAGTTGCCAGGAGTGTATTTGCACATCTTAAACGTATGTGCCATCTGCGTCCATTTCTTTCTTTGCGACACACTTGGACCAGGAACTAACATAATTCTCTTCTGCTAGATGTTTAAGGAGATCTAAGCCCTCCTCAAATACTATAACCTTTCTCTATAATTTCAGGCCATTAAGCTCTGGTAGATAAGGGCATTCCCCTGTTTCCCACAACAACAGAAATATAAATATAAATAAAGTTGTGGCGATCCCTGAGGACAAAGCCCTGTGCGTGACTATTACTCTCAGGGGATCCCTTTAAAAAAAAGAACTTTTCGCTGCCACCACCCAGTGAATGAACTATGACTATATTTATACGTAGCTCCACAGCTACACCTCCCTACACATACACTGGGACTTGTGAAGGATAGAGAGAGAGAGAGATCTAGTTTCTTTTCTTGCTAACCCAGAGCAATCAGTAGCCGAGTTATGGCACGTGTACAGGAGCAGAGAGACAGCAGATGCTTTTTAAGAAAGAAGTTTATTTTAAAAAGGGATAGAATAGGATAGAAAGAATTTATATCACTCTTGCAAAGCCCCCTTGCCTTGCAGGTCAAAGAACATAGTTATAGAGTTTATTCACACAAGCCATTGTTGAAAATAACAAAAGGCCTAAACGTACTAAGCTAACACGTTCCTAACTACTCACGCAGTGATGGGATTTGCAGTCCTTTTGATTTCCTGGATGCAGGGAGGGCCTCTTGCCTCTCAACCTGCATTCCCCTGAATCTGTGTCTCCCAGACTCCGAGAGACACCATCTGGTTCCCCCCCAGGAGAGAACAAAGGGAGAGACAAATAACCACATGGCTGCAAAGGGCCTTTTAAAGATTTCCCATAGAAAGTTCTTGAATCTCGCGGTCCTACTCTCTGAT
>NW_024847080.1:0-1013 GCF_019175285.1 Sceloporus undulatus
GCTGTCAGGGAGGGCATTATGAGGTAGGAAGGAAATTTGCATGTGGATGGTGATTGGCTGAGGAACACAGAGGAAGGAGGAGCCTTTGTGGGGCTCTGTAAGTCTATTCAGATTGGCTGTAGACTACTGAGGTAGGAAGGAAATTTGCATGTGGATGGTGATTGGCTGAGGGACAAATAGGAAGGAGGAGCCTTTGTGGGGCTCTGTAAGTCAATTCAGATTGGCTGTAGATTACTGAGGTAGGAAGGAAATTTGCATGTGTGCGGTGATTGGCTGAGGCTTCTGGGAGATGAAGTCCAAAACCCCCTCCCCTCCATGGCCATGCTTCTCTCCAATGGTCCCCACGGCGTCTATTCTCATAATAACCCCCCAAGTACCTGGGACCCAAGGAATCCTCCTAGTAGGGGGCAGGGAACGAAAGAGGGAGAGGAGACCTGGCAGGCCCCCTGCCTTTCTTTGGGAGAAGAAGAGAGGTTTCCTTCCTTCTTATAACCCCCCAAGGGCCCCCCAGAAGACCCTCCAGCCATTCCTCTTAATGAACAAGGGCTCTCCCCACTTTCTTCCCTCCTCAGAACAGACTGTGAGGAAAGCCATGGCTTCAGGGGCTGAGACTGTGCATACATAGATGCCCCCAAAGGTCCCTCCTCAGCATGCGCAGGGATTGCCAGGACCAAGATGTTTCCGCTTATTCTGCTGATGGCCTTTGCAGGAAAGGAAGGTATACGCTGGGGGTTCAGCGGCCTCCCCTTCCTTCCCTCCTTTCTTCCTTTGAGGAGATCGCAATGGAGGCCAAGGTGCAGAGCTGGACTCAGGAGGGAAAACTAGGAAAGGAAGGCTCTAGTTTTGAAATATACCTGCCTCTGTGTATCCTGTATGTTTGTGTGTTTCTGTGCACATATGTGTGTGCGTGCCCCTTCTGTTCTTATGGCTGGGAATGGAGCTGAGGACTGAGGAGAGAAGAAAGGGTCAGTTTGGGCAAATTCAGAACTTCTGCGCATCAAAGAGTCCAGTGT
>NW_024847081.1:0-1013 GCF_019175285.1 Sceloporus undulatus
AATTATATAGGGCAAAATTGGAATACTGGTCCCCGATTCTAGCAAAACTATTTACTCATATAAATTGCTCTGGATGCATTCCAGAAGGTTGGAAATTGAGTATTATTGCCCCAATATATAAAAAAGGTGACAGGAAAGACCCAGCCAATTACAGGCCCATTAGTCTCTTGGATATTGCTTCTAAATTATATGCTAGGTACCTCTTGGAAAAAACTGAAGACTGGGCAGTTAGTAATAATCAATTGACAGAAGTACAAGCCGGTTTCCAAAAGGGGAAGTCAACAATTGATTTGTGCTTTGTGTTAAACTTTCTCATGTGTAAATATGTTCATAACCTGAAAGAAAAATTGTATGTTGCCTTTGTTGACTTGAAATCTGCGTTTGATTCAATTTCTAGATCTTTGTTGTGGCAGAAATTGGAAAAAACAAATATTGACCATCGTTTATTATTTCTTGTAAAGTCATTGTATTCCGATATGTCGTTACAGGTTAAAGTGGACCTGGTAGGACATCTCACTCCTAAGATTGATGCATCTGTAGGAGTTAAACAAGGTAGCATTTTAGCTCCTTTCTTATTTAATTTTTTAAATTAATGACATTGTAAAAGATCTGGAGGGTTTGCAATACACCCCTGTCACAATTCTTGATACCAAAATTTCTTTGTTAATGTATGCGGATGACATTGTATTGATTTCTAGAACGGAGGTAGGTCTAAGGAGACTTCTTGCAAAACTCTCCACATATTGTAAAAATAACAAATTGACAATTAATTATGACAAAACCCAGGTTATGGTCTTTGGAAGACACCCCAAAAAACATGTTTGGCACTTAGATGGAAATGTTATAAGTAAAATCTTTTAGATATTTAGGCCTAGTTTATTCAGACACAACATCTTGGAAGGAGCAACTGTTAAATTTAAAAGTACAATCCTATAGATCGGCAAAAGCTACGTTAAAGTTTGCGGCAACTAGAGGGGGAAACTTAGTAAATCCTGCCTTAATAGTATATAAAG
>NW_024847082.1:0-1013 GCF_019175285.1 Sceloporus undulatus
CTGGCATTTATGTGACTTCTTTCTTGTGTGGACTCTCTCATGACTGACAAATTCTTCTGTAAAGGAGGACAATGACAGACAAGACTGAATCTCATTGTTAAGAGAGTAAAGTGTAGCCCCACGTTCAGCCCTCCCTATTTCAAATTAGATTAATAAAGTTGATGTGAGTGACCTGAGCATGACCCTGTCCTGGATGCACCCAAATACATATAATGATTGTATTCTTACTCATCGGAGCTACCCAAGAAGAGAGTGAAGGGGAACTGCCATGAGGAAATCAGTAGAAGCAGATAGTCAAGCCGTTGAAAAATATTCCATTAAATATATGTAAAACTATTTAATTGAACAGTGGCATCATATCCTGTGAGACAGCCAGAGTGTGTTGAGTCAGAGCACATGGCATGATTCAAGCTAACTGCAGAGGATGCTTCATGCTGTGTGGCACCAGGAGATGAATAACAACCAATACAGCATACAGCTCACATGTGGATTGATGTGGGTTGGAGTTGGGTGTAGAAAAGATTGTGAAGTGGATGGAAGTCAGAGAGGAGAGCTGGTAAATATTTGTTTTATATTACAACTCAATCTAAAAAACCTCCAAGGACTTGGAGGAAATCAACTGTATCTGTGAGTTATTTTTAAGTGTGGAAACTGGTCAGTGCATTGTCAATGCCTATATCTGGAGATTTGCTTCTGTACTCTGCTATGTTATTGTTGAGCTCTGGGAGTGTCGCCTTCAGACTCTGCTATACATTGGCTTGTGAATGGAACCAGAATTCATAGCCAATAAGGACCTAAGAGCCGGTGGGATCAAGATCCATCTAGGTAATGTATTACAATTAGGAAAACCTAATACTATTCACCACTCCCATCTTTGTTACCCAGTTCTTCTGTGTGTACGTGAACACCTATATGTGTATATGTGTGTGTATGCGTGTATTTTGCTTTTCCCCTAAATAAAACACAAAAAAACCTATTTGAAATGCCTCTGGAGTTCTGTGTGCTTTCAGGCC
>NW_024847083.1:0-1013 GCF_019175285.1 Sceloporus undulatus
GCTTGCCACTGCGGCGATGGCCGTGATGACAGGCGGCCCCCACGCTCCTTCCCGGCCTGGGAGCAGCCCGAGACTTCCTCCCAAGCCGGGAAGGAGAAGGAGGACAAGCTTCAAAAATGTAGGACCTTTTTTTTTAAATTTCCTGGCCAGGAAATAAATAAAAAAAAAGTCCTACATTTTTGAACCTTGTCCTACATTTGTCCCGGTTCGGAGGTCCTCTGCTATGGCAACCCTAAGGACAGGAGACCAATCTTTATCAAAATTTTCTGTTGAGCTGTTTTTCAAAGCTTGTGTGAACTTATCCATTTCTATTATATCAAACATTTTCAGCAACCAATCCTTCTTATTCAGAATAAATTTGCTTTTCCAATATTGTGCCCATAAAATCCTTGCTACAGATGTCACATAAAACTAAACTTTTCCATATGTCTTTTCCACATTGTCCTCAAACATTCCTAGTAAGAAGAATTCAGGTTTCATTTTTAATTTCATATGCAAGATTTCACCAATCATTGTTTTTTATTGTACTCCAATAATTTTTTACGTATCTAATGGATAAATGTTCCTGGTACCTCTCCACATTTCCAACACTTCCTGTTTGTATTTTTATAAACCTTTGCTAATTTATCTGGGGTAAGGTACCACTGGTACAACATCTTGTACCAGTTTTCTTTTATGTTTTGTGATGCTATATACTTAATTCTTCTATTCCAGATTTTCACCCATTGTTCCATTTGAAGATTGTGCTCTACATAATTCACCCATTTGACCACAGTATCTTGAACTATTTCATCCTCCAGCTCCCATTCTAATAGTTTTTTTATATGCCTTCCCTATTACCTTTATATTACTATTGCATACTCCCCCCCCCCCCAAAATCTGACTTTTTTCCTTCCATTTTAAACAATTTAAAATCCATAGCTGTTCTCTCATAAATTTGCCTGTATGCAAACCATCCCAAATCGAATCCTAATTGCTGTAATTCCTCTTGGGTTTTAATTTTCCTAAATGGT
>NW_024847084.1:0-1013 GCF_019175285.1 Sceloporus undulatus
GAGAGTCCCAAGACCTCTTCACGATGGTCTGGAGAGAGGGAAGGAGAGGCAGGCACGGCGGAGTGGGGACTCGTCCATGCACCCGACGCTCAACCGGGTCCTCGGCGTCGTCCTCCGCGGATGCGAGCTCGATGTCGAGGGCCCTCGCCATCCTGACCACATGCTCCGTGAAGGCTCTGACGTCGTCAGATGGGGAAGACGGCTCCGGGTTGTGCATCCTCTGGGGGGAGGCCGAACCCGAGAGGACATCCTCGTCCGAGGGTGCCTCCGAAGGTGGCAGCGGTTCGTCCTCAGAGTCCAGGTCGGAGGAGAGAGGATCCGTCACCCTGACCTGGGATCTTGGACGGGCTGGAGCGAAGTCGACCGAAGACCGGGAGCGTCTGCGGGGCGGAGACAGCGACCTCTCGCGTCTACAGGGTGGAGACGGCGACCTCTCGTGTCTACGGGGTGGAGACGGCGACCTCTCACGTCTACGGGATGGAGACGGTGACCTGTCATAGACGGACACGGTCGGAACCGATCCAGTCGGGTTGGCCCGGTCTACGGGATGGGGGTTCAGCTTAGTGAACTCCCTCAAGGCTCTGTCCTCCGGGACCGACATGTAGTAGCGGCGCGACGGCATGTCGAAGAAGAGGTCTGGGATCTCCTGTCCGCGGGGCAAATCGTCCTCATCGTCGGTTGCCGGATGGGAGGGCGACCGATGCTCCGGGGAGCGAGGAGGTGCGGTGTCATCCGTCCCGTGGATGAAGTCCATGGTCGGAGGAGGCAGAGGTGTGTCCAGAACCGGGGTCCCCCGGTCCACCGGCGTCGGCTCCTGGTCGCAGGGAGCAGACGAAGCCGAGGCGCGAGCCTGTTTGGAAGGGGAGCGCTTCTTCTCCTTCGCCCTCGGTGGGTCGGTGGTGGCCCGATCCTTGGAGGGCTTTTTGGAGGCAGAGTCACGACCCGCCTCGTTGTGGTGCCTCTTTTTCCCATGCTTGGGAGGCACCTCCGATGGGAAGAACGGGTTGTCCGGG
>NW_024847085.1:0-1013 GCF_019175285.1 Sceloporus undulatus
CCCCCAGTGTCTTTATTGTTAATATCAGAAGGGTTTCCATCACAAATGGCAGGTTCCCCTGCCAAATTTTAAGAATCTGGAGTAAAAATCCAAGTTTTAAGTATCAATGTAAGGTTCAGTTTTAATTTTTGGAGAGAAGCCAATATCTTATCTATGTCAGCAGTTTTACTTTTGTTTCTTTGAAAACCAGTGTAGCAGAGTAGTTGAAGAGAGCCAATGTGGGATAATGGTTTGAGTGTTGGATTACAACTCTTGAGACCTGGGTTCAAATCCCTGCTCAGCCATGAAAACACATTCTGTGACCTTGTGCAAGTCACACTCTCTCAGCCTCAGAGTAAGACACAGACAAATTTCCTTCTGAACAAATCTTACCAATAAAACCCCATGATAGATTTGCCTCAGGGTTGCCTTAAGTCAGAAACAACTTGAAGGCACACAGCAATAACAACAGTAGTAGTAGAAACTATGAAGCTGAAAATCCATTGTTCAAATTTTGACGCAGCCATTCTTGCAGTGTTTAGTCAGGCAATTGGCTCTACTCCCTTAGTACAGACGTACAGTGGTACCTCGGGATACGAAATACCCAGGTTACGAAATTTCCGGGATACGAAAAAATCCCATAGGAAATAATTGTTCCGGGTTACGAATGTTTTTCGGGTTACGAAAAAAATTTTGGTGCTTTTTTCGGCTTTTTCGCACGGAATCGTGGCTTTTCCCCATTAGCGCCTATGGCATTTCGGCTTACGAAGGCTTTTCGGGTTACGAAAGCGGCCGCGGAACGAATTAATTTCGTAACCCGAGGGAGCAGTGTACTCAAGAAGGCCAGCTGAAGAGTCAACACTTTTCTGTAGGAATGTGAAAGAATTAACTTATGGTGCTTTCTCTAATTGCAGATTCTGAAGAGGAGGTACAGTCAGCAAAAAAAGCTAAGAATCCACCAGACAGGAAACAGTCTTCAAAACCTGACAAGATTCTAAAGCAGGATCCTGTTGTTTATGTTTCAGAGACAGGTA
>NW_024847086.1:0-1013 GCF_019175285.1 Sceloporus undulatus
CCTCAGAGGGAGAGAAGAACCACTGGACCTCATCCTCTTTCCCTCCATCATTCCTTTCTCCTTTTGTTTATGTCTTTTAGATTGTAAGCCTGAGGGCAGGGAACTGTCTGATTAAAAATAATAATTGTAAGCCGCTCTGAGAGCCATTAGGGCTGAAGGGCGGGATATAAATACCTAAATAAAAATAAATAAATAAATAAATGGCAGTTAAAACGGTATGAAACTGGATTGTCTCGAGTCTGGAGTGAAGATGCAGCCTGAGTTGGGTCCAAGGCACACTGCAGAAATAATCCAGTTTGAGAGAGCTTTAACTGCCCTGGCTCAGTGCTAGGGAACTCTGGGAATTGTAGTTTTGTGAGAAAGAGCTCTGGTGCCACAATGAACTACAATTCCCATGCACTTGAGGAAATATGCTCAAGTTTAGTAGTAAAGCTCATGCTGCCAACTTTTCTTTCAGTGAGTCTCAAAGGTGCTACGAGATCTATCTCTCTATGTGAGGGAAAGGAAAACAAACAAAACCAGAGTTTTCACAGAGTTCCCTTGAAGCAGTGCTCCCCAAACTGGGCTCTTTAAAGAGATTCTGGACTCCAGCACCCAGAAGCCCAGGCCATAGGCCAACAGGGCTGAGGCTTCTGGGAGATGAAGTCCAAAAGCACCTCAAGGGCCTATTATGGGGGCCACTGGAGTCAGGTCCAAAATGTGGTTCCATCCCAGACATGACTAAATAAAATGTCCATATGCGAGAACATAATTCGGCCTATGGCCCTCAGAACCCACAGGGGCAGTGGTCCCCAAACTGTGCCCTGGAAGAGATTTTGGACTTCAGCTCCCAGAAGCCTCAGCCATGTTGGCTCATAGTCGGGGATTCTGGGAGTTTATTGGTATATCTCATAAGATTTATAAGATTTATATAGATACAAATCAGGGGGTTAACAACCATAAGTTGTAAAGAGAAGATAGTGGAAGAAAAAGAAAATATTCCCCAAAGAGTATAAATCCCAATAAGCGAACCT
>NW_024847087.1:0-1013 GCF_019175285.1 Sceloporus undulatus
TGAAATTTGTCATTTGTAAATGCTAATTGGTGTGGTGTCCTATACCATTTTCCGATCATTTTCATTTGTTGTTCTTTTACATTTGTGTTTTTAATTTTAACAATTTCTTGTAGCCAAATTTTAATTCCACTTTTCAATTCTGTAAAGACTGTGATTGTAGTTTGCATGCTTTGGAAAGCATCAAGCAGTTTGTCGAATTTACGATCGAGGACTTCTAGCATAACCCCCGTGGGAGGACTCACTGTAGCTGTCTCCATGATGTTCTTAATCATGCTGCAGCCGGCTTTTTCTCTCCCACTAGATTCCTTCTTGTTCAGAGTTCTTGCTTGTCCATGATCGTAATTCTAATGTCCAAATTAAGTGCCTTGCACTTTTTTATCCACTTCAAGCTTTAAATGGAGCAATAATAAATCTATTTTATATCTCTTAAAAGGGAGATGATACGAAGGCGTCTATCCTCTTTCCTTGCGCATGCACACCCCCACCTGGTATTATCTGAACCCTTACACACCCCTAGTGATGCCCCTGACAAGATGTTATTGAAAGTTTGCATTAAAAGGTGTGCTTTTACATCTTTTGCTAAAAACAAAAACAAAACCCAAGATGTATTGTGAAGTCTGATAATACAAATGGTTTCAACAAAGAACTTTTTGGGGCTATCAGAAAAAAAATAGTTGAGAAAGGCAACTTTGCACTTTGAATCTTGATATACTTGCTTTTTGTAAATTAAATGTGACAATTTTAAAATCCTTGATTTTTCAAATAATTATTGATGATAGAGTGACGACAGGTCTACCATCCGCCAGAAAGCATTGTACTAGTGATCCTGAGAGGCCAGTGCATTCCACTGCTCAACTTCTTTTGAACTGCACACGTCTTTCGATGAATGTGCTCACTGGGCTGTTGCCAAGCAAATGTTGCTCTTGCACTCAAATTTCCCCTTCTTGCTCATTGAGAACTGCTGGGCACCATGTCATCCCACAGGGCAAGAAAGCCTTTGAGCGCATCAACAG
>NW_024847088.1:0-1013 GCF_019175285.1 Sceloporus undulatus
TCATCTTCCTAAAAAAAGAGTTACTACGGTGTGGAAAATTTCGCTTAAAGGGAAATACAATCTTTAGTAGAACTGGAGAAGGTTTAAAAAAGAGAGAGGAAGTGATATGAAATTATCGAAAGGCCTGGAGAAACTTCCCCCAAAGTTTCAACATTTGGGACTTGTTTCCCTCCAAACAAAAAGGGAGGAAAGGAAAGTTCGGGGAGATGTAACCAAAATATACAACATTCTGAAGATATGGATAAAGTGAGGAAGAAAGAGGTGCTTGTCTCCCTTTCTTAGAATATAACAACCACAAAACCCATCATCCAGTGAAATTAAAGGACGGAAAAGACCTATCATCCAGTGAAATTAAAGGACGGAGGTGTAAGGCGTTTGGCGGCGTCCGCAGTGCAGAATTAAACTGGTTTGGCACCACTTTAACTACACTGACTTGATGCTATGGAATTCTAAGATTTGTAGTATTGAGCGCTATTGTATCTCCTCTGTCTGAGAGCTCTGGGACCACCGCAAACTACAAATCCCAGGGCTCCATAGCCATGGCAGTTAAAGCGGTGTCTAACTGGTTTATTTCTGCAGTGCGGAAGCAGCCTTCCTGGCACAAGACAGGGTTAATCTGTGGAACTCACTGCCACAATATGAAGCGATGGCTGTCAACCTGGATGGCTTTAAACCAGAGATGCGGGAAAGGAATAGTTTTCAGGGCCCATCAGAGGTCAATTTCAGAAAAACGACCCATATGAACTCTAGGAGGTATGGGGACATTTTTGCTACACTTTAAATGCTGTTTTAGGCCGCTCACGAGGAATGTAAGCTGTCACTAAATTTCTTCTCCGTCTATAATTTTAGCCATTTTCTACTGGCGACGAAAAAGGTCTTTGAAAACCATGCAATTTTAAGGCTATTAGTAACTTGGGTGCTTATTCTGCTCACAATTCCCAAAAGGTATCATTTCTAACACTGTACGCCACTTTGATTGTTTTAACAAAAAGCAGGGTACAAATAATGGTTTT
>NW_024847089.1:0-1013 GCF_019175285.1 Sceloporus undulatus
CTGGATGGCTATCTGTCGGGGATGCTTTGATTGAGAGTTCCTGCATGGCAAGGGGTTGGACTGGATGGCCCTTGTGGTCTCTTCCAACTCTACGATTCTATGATTCTATCCTCAATATGACATCCCTTCAAAAAATTAAACATAGCTATCATGTCACCTCTTAGCCTTTTCTTCTCCAAGCTAAACGTTCCCAGCTCCCTAAGCTGCTCCTCATAGTGTTTGGTAGTTTCTAAACCTTTTGCCATTTTGATTGCCCTCCTCTGGACATGCTCCAGTTTGTCAATTTTCTTCCTGACTGTTGTGCCCAGAACTGGACACAATATTTCAGTGAGGTCCGACCAAAAACAGCCCCAACAGATGGCCACACAGCATCTTGTTGGACTACAAGTCCCAGCTTTCCTCTCTCTTGGCTGTGCTGGCTAAGGATTTGTTGTTGTTGTATGCCTTCAAGTATTTTCTGATGTATGGCCCTAAGGTGACCCTATCATGGGGTTTTCTTGGCAAGATTTGTTCAGAGGGGGTTTGCCTTCCTCTGAGGCTGAGAGCATGTGACTTGCCCAAGGTCACCCAGTTCCACAGCTCAGAGAGGATTTGAATCTTGGTCTCTAGAGTCCTAGTCCAACAGTGCAATCATTGCACTCTCTTAAAATGAAATATAGCTAAAATAATATATAATGGAGAAGTTGAAAAAAATAAGGGATGTTTCACATATGTTTGAAGCAAAAGAATGATCAAGGAAATGGTGGGACCACTGTTTGGGCAGGCAAATTACAATGAAAAGGCAGGATTGTTCAATACCTATTTTGCTTCAGTTTCCCCCCTAAAAGAGAACAGTACGCTTTCATGCATCAGTAGAGACAATGGCAAGGGATCCAGATTACAAATCAAGATTGAAGGGAAGTTAGTCGGAAATCACTTAGCTAACCCGATTGAGTTCAGGTCTGCAGGTGTAAGATCCAACAACCCTCACCAGTAACCAACAACAGCAACTTGCTTAAAAGCAGTGAAGTTTA
>NW_024847090.1:0-1013 GCF_019175285.1 Sceloporus undulatus
TAAGGAGGGGCCAGCCCATGGAGGGCTTTAAACATTGACAGCAGGAGCTTATACTGAATACGGAAAGGGAGGGGGAGCCAGTGAAGGGATGCCAACAAAGGAGAGATGTGGTCAGAGCGGTGGGTGGAAGTGATAATGCGTGCAGCTGAATGCTGGACAGAAATTAAAAGACGGAGGTGGGAGAGAGGAAGCCCAGCCAGGAGGACGTTACAGTAATCAAGTCGTGAGACCACTAGGGCATGGACCAGGATCTTGGCAGTAGAGGCGGAGAGATATGGTCGGATTTTGGCAATATTGTATTGTTTTGTTTTACTTGCAAAGCACCATGTATATCATTTGTGCTAAATGAATAAATAATACTTTCTACTCTGAAAGTTCAAGTCTAATTTAAGATATTTTTCTTTTTTTTAAAAAAAAAGTCTTCACAGATTTTCTCTCAGCCCATCTTAGTTTGGGAAAATGCCCAGATGGTGTTTGCAGAAATAAATGGTGTTACCGGGAGGAAAGACACTGGGGAAACTGCCCTCATGACCATAACAAGATGTTCTGTTGCTTTTGGTAAGCAGGATTCCTTCAAAGAGTAAAATAAGTGTCTGATCAATCATGTGTTGCTATAGGGCTGCCCTGTTTTGCCGTTGAGGCAAAAGCAATACATAGCCTGTCATTCACCTACAGACCTGAAATGGCAGCTGAACCTACCTTGGAAGTGACACTGGGATGATCTACTTCACCAAGTACCGCAAGGTCGGATGAAGGGGTGTAGACTATTCTATGTAATGACTACAGCTATTATTATTATTATTATTATTATTATTATTATTATTATTATACATATAACATCATGATTTTGTACCATTCAATCCAAAAATCATACCACCTCAAAAATTCCATTTTTCCCAAATTAATATAGCCCCCCTCCCTCCCTCTCTCCCCTTCATACTTTAAGAGAAACATAGTTGGCACCATCCTGTACAAAGAAAACCACTGAAATAATATATATTCTTCTCTATGTC
>NW_024847091.1:0-1013 GCF_019175285.1 Sceloporus undulatus
GATTTTACAATTATAATAAAAGAAAAGACATATACTGTACAAAGAAATGAAAACGTACAATACACACATAGCAAATAAATAAAATAAAAACTTCCCTCCAAGAAAAGCCTGACTCATCAACAACCAAGTCAAGGCCCACAGCAACACAGGAGACCTTGGCTAAGTCACACTCTCTCAGCCTCAGAGCACACCATTACAATCACACGCACCAAGAGCAGCCAATGAGAACAAATAGCTGTCTGCTTGGGAACTGAGCCTTGCTATGAACACAGGAAGGCCACCTTTGCAAAGAAGCCTATGAAGAAACCCCTATCAATGATCTTACAACCAAACTGAACTTTTCTGGGAGAGAAAGAAGACTCCTTCTCCTCCTTCTCCTTCTTCCCAGCTGCCTTTGCAAAGGATGCTCTTCCAAAGAGCTAGGAATTCCCAGAGGAGCAAAGGGAGCTCCTCTGGAAGACTTCTCTAGAGGCTCCTTGGAAGAATCCCTGCCAACTGGCACCACTTTCTCCTTCCCTCCCAGACCCCCCCCCCCCCCAAAATAACAACACCTGAGATTAATAAAGACAGAATAGGAAAACGGTCTAAAATGAAGTCAAATGAGAATGAAATAACAGCATACAAAATAAATATTATAAAACATCATAATTTTATAATAGAACAAAAACATGAATATACAGTACTATATATATATATATATATTAGAATAGAATAAAGTAGAATAAAAACAATAAAAAGGACAATATGTATAATAAAATATTAAAAATATAATAAACACTAAGATAAACATATAATAAACTAAAAATATGTCCTACATAGAATAAGTATAATAAAAACAATAATACAGTCTCATAAAATAAAATAAAAATATAATAAAAATAAAAATATACAATATATAATTATAAAATAAAATATATCAAAATATTACAAAATATAATAAAAATAATAAAATATTAAAAATATAATAAACTGATAATACAATAAATAGAAGTATCCATCCATGTGGATAGAAT
>NW_024847092.1:0-1013 GCF_019175285.1 Sceloporus undulatus
CCTCAAGTTGGAAGCATGCACCGAACCCGAACCGTCGTTGAATGGGCATTTGGCTGTCAGCAATTCGTCGGCATCGTCCATCGGAGAGCCGCGTCTCCTCAGCAAATTCGCACCCGCTGTTTGGTAAATGGGCAAAGACGCGTCGTCATCCTCCAGTTCTTTGTCTCTGAGGCATTTCCTGCGCAGTTCTTCCACATATTCCGAAAGCGCGGACAAGGAGCGCGGCGACTTGTCTTCGTACAACGGAGACGTCCTCCTAATGATGGGTGAGGGTGAATAACATGGAGGTTTCTCTTCTGTATTCGAAGACGCCAACCGTCTCCCCATGGATGCCTCTTCCATCGCCGAAGACGCCAACCTCCTCGCCGTCGATGAATACGGAGAACTTGGAGACGCATCTTCCATACGTTCTCGATCTTTATTGATCCTAAAAACGAAAAAAAATCAATAAGATCAATTAAACAGAAGCGACATTTATCCGGATATCGATTGGGATGACGGACGGACGGACGGACGGACGGAAAGAGATGTAGAGAAGGATGAAGGGACCGTAATGAAAGAGAAGAAGAGAAGAGAAAAGGGGGAAAGAAGTGGCAGGAGAAAAAGAAAGAAGAGGAGAGAAAGAAGGAAGGAAGGAAGGAAGGAAGGAGGAAGAGTATGTGTAGAAGAGAGGACAAGCGCGAAGGAAAGGAATAAGGAAAAGGAAGATGGGAAGGAAAAGGAGACAAGGAAGGAAGGAGAGAAGGAAGGAAGGAAGGAAGGAAGGGGAGAAGAAGAAGATGGAAGGAAGGAAGAGGAGAAGTAGATGATAGAAGGAACGAAGGCAACGGGAAGGAAGGAAGGAAGGAAGGAAGGGGAGAAGATAAAAGGAAGATAGAAGAATGGATACAAGGAAGGAAGGAAGGAGAAGACAGAAGGAAAGAAGGAAGGAAGGAACGAAGGAACAAAGGAAGAAAGGAGAAGACAGAAGGAAGGAAGGAAGGAAAGAAGGAAGGAAGGAAGGAAAGAAGGAA
>NW_024847093.1:0-1013 GCF_019175285.1 Sceloporus undulatus
GTGTGATTAAGCCCTGTTAGTGGTGTTACTCCTCTTGTTGTTGTTGTTGTTGTTGTGTGCCTCCAAGTGGTTTCTGACTTATGGCAACCCTAAGGGAAGTCCTTCATGACCTTTTCTTGGCAAGATTTGTCCAGAAGAAGTTTTGTAAGTGCCTCCTTCTGAGGCTGAGAGAGTGTGACTTCTTGCCTAAGGTCACTCAGTGGGTTTCCGTGGCCAAGAGGGCATTCAAACCCTGGTCTCCAGGGTTATACAGTAATCCAGTGCTCCATCCACTAAACCACGCTGGCTCTTTCTTGAGGCTTTGTAGTTTTTTTGTGGTGAGGCTCCAAGTGATTGCCGACTTCTGGGGAGCATCTCCAGGAGTTTCCTTGGCAAGAGTTGTTCAGAGGAGGTTTGCCATTGCCTTCCCTGAGGCTGAGAGAGTGTGGCTTCTTGCCCAAGGAACCCAGCTGGTTTCATGGAGGAGTGGGGCACTGGACCCTGGCCTCCAGAATTGTAATCCAACACTTAAACCACTACACCACACTGCCTCCCATTCCCATGTACAACCTGGGAAATAATTGCAGACTTTCTTCTGTTCTTCATGTGTGTCTTCAAGTCGTTTTCAACTTATGGCAACCCTAAAGCAACCTTATCATGGGGTTTCCTTGGCAAGTTTCTTCAGAGAGGGATTGCCATTGCCATCCTCTGAGGCTGAGAGAGTGTGACTTGCCAAGGGTCACCTAAGTCCAAAACACACGGCAGCAATAATCCAATCTGAGATTGCTTTAACTGCCCTGGCTCAGTGCTAGGGAATTCTGGGAAATGTAGTTTTGTGAGACATTGCACCTTCTCTGTCAAAGAGCTCTGGTGCCACAATAAACTCCAGTTCCCAGGATTCCCTAGCACTGGGCCAGGGCAATTAAAGCGCTCTCAAACTGGACTATTGCTGGTGTTTGTTTTCGACCTTTCTTGGCTGCAAACTGTCCATAGCCTGCAATGCATCTCCTAATTCTGTGGCAGTCCCTCCCTCC
>NW_024847094.1:0-1013 GCF_019175285.1 Sceloporus undulatus
TTCAAGCTCCAGGATCCCATAGGATGGAACCATGGCAGTTAAAGTGGTATGAAAGTCCTATAACTGTGTAGTATTAAAGAGATTTCTTAACATAAATCACAAGCAAGCATATAAGATAATATTATATGTTCACCAAATGCTAAAGAGCAGGGGGGTTTGCAATTTCTAATCCATCCAACTAGTCTGATGGCAGAATTTCTGAACATCTCCTTTGTCTCCATTTCCATCTCCACACCTGCCAATCTGAATGTGACAAAGTTGTAACCTGCTCATTAGGAAACTTATATCACCCCAAACTCTGTGCTAGAGTTGTTTTTAATCAATCTTTCTGACTGCAGTCAAGCTCAAAGGTCTTCTGTTTCCTTTTTGAAGCCAAACACATCAATGTACAGAAAGTCTGATATCTTGTTTTTACTTCTCATGCTGTCTGTCTGCTGGGGTCAATGCTTTCTGTCATCTTCATCCATCATTTATAATCCATTCCTGACCTGTCAGGCAAAAGGATGAAAAGTGAAATTAAAACTAGTAAGTATGGATGAAGATCATGGTTGCAAAGAAACACTCACACTCTTTCTGTGTGTGCAAAGATTAAGGGATGAGTAATTGTCTCCTGCTGAAGACAAGTAGTTAAAATAATGTTCAGGAAGAAGAGGAAATGCCCGGGATCAAACTAAATATCTGAAATATTTATTTCTAATAATCCGTTTTAAAGATTTGCTGGAACTGAATTAATAATTGATGTTTCATTGTTGAAAAAGTTGGATTTTTAAAAAACATCTAATTGCTATTTAATTGGCTTACAAAACTAATAAATTTTTCATGGCACCTCTTACTACACTCAAACCATTGAGGAGGAGGAGGATGGTTATCCCACTTTTGTCCCACTATAGGGACTAAATACAAATTTAAACAGTAAAAGTTAAAAACAATACAAAATCAGTTTTTACTGAGTAGAATTGTATTGAGTAGAATCACAACAACAAAGTTAATATCATATATCTTTTTACTCATTG
>NW_024847095.1:0-1013 GCF_019175285.1 Sceloporus undulatus
AATTAAAAACAAAACAAAAACAAATAAGCCCAAGGGCTTTTTAAAATTCTAATTCTGTTGGTTGCCTCTTCAGTTGAAGGCATGAGTGCATTATTTATTTCAATGTATTTGGTGGACTACCATAATTTATATTACAAAAATATTCCTGCTATTTAACAAATATGTAATCCCACCGTTTTCAGTACAGGAGGACACTTACCCGCTCCATGCTTTGAAAGAGAGGGTCACAAGAATAGCTTTGTTACCAACATGCCATCCAGTCATTATTCTAGAAGGATCATACAGATGTGCACAGATAAATTCTCATTTTACAGGAAGGATCCTAGGCATCCAAGAGTCTTTCCTTGCATTGTTTTAAGTACACGCATTGTATGCACTTAGGGCTCCAACATACAGCAACCAAAGGCATGGTGGCCAGACGTATTGCATGTCAACAGTTAGAGAGTGGGGCTGTGCTGTGCAACCATCTTACACATACTTTCAACAGTTAAAGGAAGGGGGAATGAAAAGGGAAAGTCTTGATGCCTGCTAAGAGAGTTGGTAAGAGAGTGGACAAGCAGAACAGCTCAACGGACACTGGGGTGATGGAGCAGTAAATGCAGTAAAAAACATACAGAGGAAAAGAGAGCAGGGGTAGGAATGAGAAAGATGGAGAAGGATGAGATAAAATTTACCTGGTTGAATGAGTGGGTGACCAGAGAAAAAGAGGAGCATTCATCTGGGTAGGGGGAGAAAAAGAGCATTTAGTTCTACAAAAAAGAAAGAGTACTTCAGTAGGTGGTGCGCTGGGGGGAGAGGAGGACTACCTGGCTAAGTAGTGGGTGCATGACTGTAGAGAAAAGGAAATTTAGGACAGGTAAAACAAGGTATTTCTTCAGAGAGCAATTACAGTGTGTAATTCACTGCCACATGACATAGTGAAGGCTGCCAACTTGAATGGCTTTAAAAGAAGACTGGGGAAGGGGATGTTCCCACTAGGTGAAACCCCGCGTTCTGAATCGAATCCAAGGAGT
>NW_024847096.1:0-1013 GCF_019175285.1 Sceloporus undulatus
ATTATTATTATTATTATTATTATTATTATTAAGCTTTATTTATATAGCGCTGTAAATTAACACAGCACTGTACATACAATATTTGAATTAGATGGTTCCCTGCCCGCAGGCTTACAATCTAAGAAGACATGACACAAAAGGGCAAGGGAGTGGAGGATGGAGCCAGAAGCCTTCTGGGAAGGGCTCAGTTCCTTTGGGGAGGCCTGATGGGATTGACCCACCCCCTCTCTCCCTCAGAAGCCAGGATGGAGCCAGATGCCTTCTGGGAAGGGCTCAGTTCCTTTGGGGAGGCCTGGTGGGATTGGCCTACCTTCTCTTCCCTCAGAGGCCAGGATGGAGCCAGAAGCCTTCTGGGAAGGCCCTCCATATCCACAGATCCTGTATCCATGGATTCAACCATGAAAATATTTTGCTTTAAAATAAAATTCAAAAAGCAAACCTTGATTTTACCATTTTATACAAGGGGCACTGTTATTTTTAACGCCATTGTATATAATGGGACTTGAGCATCCATGAATTTTCGTATCTATGGATTTTCGTATCCACGGTGGATCCTGGAACGACCGAGGGCCCACAGTAGGACCTAACAAGGGCATCCACTGAAACCGAGTGGTGGTTGATTCAGGAGAGAGAAAAGGAAAAACAGCATAGAATCACAGAATCATAGAGCTGGAAAAGACCACAAGGGTCATCCAGTCTAACCCCCTGCCACACAGAAACTCACAATCAAAGCACGCCCAAGAGACGGCCATCCAGCCTCTGTCCAAAGACCTCCAAAATCAAACTGTGGAACTCCTGGGTGCAAGGTGAAGTGATGGTTGCCAGTGCAGATAGTTTGAAAAGAGATTTGGCCAGATTCATAGAAGATAAGGCTGCTTGTTGTTGTGTGCCTTCAAGTCATTTCTGATTTATGGTGACCCTAAGGCTGACTTACCATGGGGTTTGATTTGTTCATTGGGTTTTTGTCATTGCCTTCCTCTGTGGCTGAGAGAGTATAATTTGCCTAGGGTCAC
>NW_024847097.1:0-1013 GCF_019175285.1 Sceloporus undulatus
CCAGCTGCTTCTCTGTGAACTGACTAGCCTCTGCCCTCCATCCCTTCTCAAGCAGTAAGCAACAACAGTAGTAGCCTCTCCTAGGACTTGACAGATGATGAATGCACAACTGCATATGTGGAGCTATGTGCAAAGTGAGATGTTGGCCAATATCATTTTCTTTGTTTAAAACAGGGGTAGGCAACCTGCGGCCCGTGGGCCGGATGCGGCCCGGTGAGGCCTTGGGACCGGCCCCAGCCCGGTCCTGCCGCCGATTGCTGCCGGGGCCTTTGGCCTCTCGCGCGCAGAGGCAAGGGGGGCAATCGTCTATAGACGCCTCAGAAACATGCATTTATATTAACATTTTTTAAATAATCAATTTTTTTGCATGTCCTCCACTTTTTTTTTAAAAAAGTGTCCACCATTTGAAAATGTTGTCCTACATTTGTCCTGGTTTATTTATTTATTTACATTTTTTAAAAATTATTTAATTATTTATTTTTTGGCTTCGGCCCCCCAGTTGTCTGAGGGACAGCAACCCGGCCCCCGGCTCAAAACGGTTGCCTACCCCTGGTTTAAAAGCAGTGGTGGTAGGGAGCACAGAACAGTGTGATTCAGGGCTGCAGCACTGGAGGAAGATGGTTACCTTCCCTCTGCACTAAATTCCCTGTTCCATAAAGTTGCTATCAATATCTGGGAGATATCAAAATAAGACACAATACAAATGCTTATTGTTTCCCTTTTCCTTAGCTGGTAAAACCATTACTAAAAAAGCCCTCCCTGGACCCCCTGATATACAATAATTATCGGCCTGTATCGCTGCTGCCATTCTTGGGGAAGGTGATCGAGAGGGCGGCTGCACTCCAGCTCCAATCGATCCTGGATGAAGCGGATTATCTGGACCCATTTCAAACCGGCTTCCGGGCGGGTTACGGGGTTGAGACTGCCATGGTCGCCTTGGTCGATGACCTCCGTCTGAGCATCGACAGGGGAAGCGTGTCCCTGTTGGTGCTCTTGGACATCTCAGTGGCTTT
>NW_024847098.1:0-1013 GCF_019175285.1 Sceloporus undulatus
TTTATTTTGGCTGTCTGTAACAGGCCTTTGTTTCATCTCCTTTGTAGAACCAAGGGGTTTATCACATGGGGAAAATTGGAAGTTTAAAAGGTGAAGAACCCGTGATTATCCAGTGCATTAGGCGCAATTATGCAATTGGTTTTCAGATGACATTGTGTGCAAACTGCTAAGAATCCAACCAGAAAGAGACACGAACCAGCAATTAGTCATTTTCAGGAAAATATTGTGAATTCATTTCCATTTCATTCACGATATCACTTTTTTTTTTTTTTTTTGCATATTTGCTCTAGTGTGAAGGTAATTTGCTGTTTATTCTCACAGTTTTTGTACTTGTTGCCAGATTTCCCATAGTTCTTCAGGTTGAATTTCCGTCCAGTGCTGCTTTGTCATGCCTGGTTGCCAAGAGGGAAGCAGCCTTTTATGCTTTTTTTAAAAAATCTTTCCTATCTTTTGGGTAACGTTTTGTTCTTTTTACTTAGGTTGGATACCATTGCTGGCAAAGTAAGGGAAAGTACAGTATATTTTTATAAAGAAAATTTATTTCTTTATTTTGTTTGCTGCCATGTGTGCTCTGGTGACTTCTGGTGATGCAACTAATTCTTTTGTGCACATGCACAAAAATGTGATTCCCATCAACGTGTGAAAACCAAATGCATGTTCTTTCTTTCTTGCTTGCTTTAGTAATGAGCCTCTAATGCATTATTATGTTCTGCATGTGAAAATCATTCACGCTTTTGCAGGTTGTGAATGTTTTAATCATTATTGGAATGTAGGTACATTTGGTTCCCATGTGATAAACTCCTATGCTGGGGTATTACACTCATGATAGTCTCCATTACATTCATGATAGTCTCCTTGAAGCCTCCAATACTGGCTGCTCACCCTTGAATCGGTCGGACATAGACACCTTGAACTATTTAACGTGAAAAAGTCCTCTTTTTGTCTTTTCTTTTGTGGTATTTTTGGCAGTCCATACAGGGTCAGAAAACCACTGCAGTTCTATGTGTGTGTGT
>NW_024847099.1:0-1013 GCF_019175285.1 Sceloporus undulatus
CTGATAAGGTAGCTAGTTCTCAAACAAACAAACCCCCTCCCAGCACAGCAAAGTCAGTGTAAGCTACACAGTCCTGGAGATTCACATTAGTTCTACCAAAAGGGATTACCAAGAGAATTGTCAGACGGTCCGAGGTTCAGGGTAACAGATAGGCAGGTCAGTAAAGCAGTCCAAGGTCAAGGTTTCCAGGTAGTCAAGACAAGAAGCCAAAGGAGCCAGAGACAGAGTCTTTCCTCCAAAAGAGTCAGATATCCACTGGCAAAGTACCACACATGCTCCAGGTGCTTAAGAAGGCAAGGAGCCGGCCTTCAGCTGTGTCTGATTACGAACACGCTTTTGATAAAGCCTCCGAGATTTTCGAAGGCCCTCTCTTTCTGCTCGACGCTCCTTGAAGGTAGGCACACTGCCCAGATCCTCCTCCTTGTCCACAGCCTCGGCACCAGGCAAACTTGACTGCTGAACCTCTGGAGGGGCCATAGACTCTGGTCCAGCAGAACTAGGGCCAGCCTCTGGCTCCTCCATTACAGGTTCAAGCCCCAGGGGCTCTGGCTCCTCCACTACAGGTTCAGTTCCCAGGGGCTCTAGCTCATCCTCTGAGTCCTCCAAGCCATCCTCCAGGCTGGGCATGACAGGGTCCTCTTTTTTCCCTTTTTGAAGATGGGAACAACGTTTGCCCTCCTCCAGTCTGCTGGCACTTCTCCTGTTCTCCAGGAGTTTTCAAAGATTATTGTCAATGGCTCCGATATTACATTTGTCAGTTCTTTTAATAACCTTGGATATAGTTCATCTGGTCCTGGAGACTTAAATTCATTTAGAATAACAAGGTATTCCTGTACTATCTCTTTTACTTATTCTGTACTGAAATTCCCCTATTCTGTCCTCTGCTCTATTTTCCTCAGGTTGAGCACCCTTTTCTTTTTCTGAGAAGACTGAGGCAAAGAAGGTGTTGAGTAATTCTGCCTTTTATCTGTCTCCTGTTAGCATTTTGTCATCTTCTCCACGCAGTGGCCCTA
>NW_024847100.1:0-1013 GCF_019175285.1 Sceloporus undulatus
AAAAATGCACAATGAAGGCTTGTATTTTGGGAATTTATGTCTTTTTGCAATCTTTTTCGAGCCTTGGATAGCTGATTAAATGGATGTTTCTGCTGACCTGCATTTTTCAGGGTCCAAATGGAGTCCTGTAGGATTCCCCAGCTCTGGCGAAAACTGCCTGAATTCGGCCAGAAGACCCTCCCCGACCCCCGGGTTCCTCTCTGGAAGGAAAGGAGGACGAGATCATATATGCTAAAAATACTTCCAACTCTATGATTCTATGATTTGTGACTAACGTTAGTGAAAAAAAGGATTCTGTATGGTGTGAAACTGGAGGAGGTGGCAGTCAATGACGCTGTGAGTGACCTCGACCCTAGTGAAGCCGCTATGGATCTCACTGGTGCAGCCTCCCTTTCTTTCCGAGGGGAACGGTGTCGGGTTGCGAGGAAGAGCTGTGTACTTAGAGTTTGGCCACTGAGGTCGGACCGCGGGCGCTGTTCTTCATGGCGATGAAGGCGAATCTGTCGCAGTTGGTGCGGGACGCATGGCTCTCGATATGCGCCTTCTGCTCTGGAGAGAAAGATGGGCGGATGAGGTCAAGACTCTAGTCCTCGTTCAGCCGGGCAAAATCGCCACTTGCCCTGCTGTCCTTGGCCTGGCCTGCCTCGCAGGGGTGTGGGTGTTGTGAAGACAAAGCGCTGCGGCTCTTCGATGGCTCTTGTCAATCAGTTGGTCAATTGGTCAGTCAATCGATTAACAACCTCTATGGTCCAGCTTTGGATTGTGTCCTAAATTATTTCTTTAAAACATCTAAATTAAAGTTTATGAAATGGTTAAGAAAATTACTAGATATGAGAGATACTGATAGACTGTCAAGGAAACGAAAAGAAGAAAACGAATCGGAGGAAAAGGAAGATTGGAACTTAGTAGTTAAATATTGAAGAAAACAGAGAAAGAAGAGATAGTGAAAGAAGTAGTGATGAGAGGATAGATATATAGATATGAAAACGTAATAAAATAAAACAAGGGGGGGG
>NW_024847101.1:0-1013 GCF_019175285.1 Sceloporus undulatus
GGCATATAACAAAGGATGTAAAGGATGATGCAAAGGAAAACAAGGTCAAAGAACATACAAAATTCCAGCAGCTGATACTAAAGGTTGTATGGATGAGATAAACAGAGGGAGGTCAGTGCTTCCAGGGCAGATTATGGCCTTTCCTTTCACCAAGATATGGTTCCTTTTTTAAATAATTATCAAAATATAGTACTTATATTGACCCAAGGATAAGCCGACACAAGTTTTTGGGGTCAATTTTTTTACTAAAATTTCTAGACTTATACATGAGTATATACAGTAAATAGCTTTGCAGTGGCTTCATGACATTTATGTTTCAAGGTCCTCCACACCTCTGTTTTTTCCACATGCTGGTTAACATCTACATAAAACTTCTACAGACATGAGGGGGGAGGGAGAGGGAGGAAAAGAAAGTATGAAAGAAAAAACTGCCAGGACATAGAATAAAGGAATCATAGGCCCATTACAGACCGCCCAAAAGGGGCGGTCTTGGGTCGCTGCCGGTTGCAGCGCGGAGGAGCCCCAGCAGCCAAACTGCGCGACTCCTCTGCGCTGCAAAAAAGGAGCACGGAAATCGCACTCCTTCCGGCAACCCGGACGAGAGGTCGCAAGTGTCAAAGCGCGCACTCGCGACGTCTCTTCTTGGTTGGGACGTGCGGACGCAGAGAGTCCGCTACGTCAAGATGGCGGCCATCTGTATAGGGCGCCGCCATTGTGACGTATAAATTACATGCGAGGGGCAAGGCGCGTCGGAAAGCGCCACCCCTCACACGTAATCACGTCACCTCTTGCACCCATCAGTAATGCGCCATAGAATTGTAGAGTTGGAAGAGACCACAGGGGCCATCCAGTCCAATCCCCTACCATGCAGGAAATCCAAATCAAAGCATCCCCGACAGATGGCTATCCAGCCTCTGTTTAAAGACCTCCAAAGAAGGAGACTCTATCACCCTCTGAGGGAGTGTGTTTTACTGTCAGGAAGTTCCTCCTAATGTTCAGGTGGAATCTCTTTT
>NW_024847102.1:0-1012 GCF_019175285.1 Sceloporus undulatus
TGTGTGTGTGTGTGTGTGTGTGAAATATTTTAAAATAGAAGAAAGAAATATTTTTAAAAATAAAAGAAATAGCAATTAAGCACTGAAAATCAGAACCTCACAACAGAGTTCTTGAAGTGGCCAGTGCTGTCAGGTGTAGTTATTTAACAGGCCCCTCATGCACATGATAGATGGTACCTCCTGAATACTGCAGGAAGGACAGTCCAAAAAGTGGACCAGTGAGGAGGCCTGCTTCTGAGTTACCGCCAGTTGACAACCAAGGAATTAAATATGTAAGAAATATTTTGGAGGTCTGAAATTCTCAAATTTATTATACATTTCTTTTGCTGAATAGTCATTGAATAAAAGTTGACAGGCAGAGACCACATTCTTTCACTATAATATGTTTATGTTTTTTACAAATAACAATATGATGAAATGTCAAACTTATTGACATCTTATGTCAAACCTATTTTATTTTAGCTTAATTATTTTAATGGCCAGGACCTAAAAGGCTGCACCACTTTTGTGTGCCCATGGGGAATTTTCAACATCTGTTCCTTAAGTAACAGCCTCCCCACCAAAGCTGATAACCACACAGCCCTGTAGATACTTTTGGAGTTCAGCTCCCAGCATCCCTCACCCTTGGTTGTTCTGGATGGAACAGCTGGAAGTTGTAGTCCAACAACATCTGAAGGGCTACATGACTTCTGACCCTAAACTGTGAAAAAAGATTTGTCAAACTAAAACAAAAGTTCACCAATCCTACAAAACTTTTGCCATGGTCTAATCTAGTCCTTTTGATATTTCTATCTTTTTCTGGAATTGACAACTGAATCTCTGTGAGTACCCTCAAGCCATACATTGCAAAGCTGTTATTGCTATGGGTCTCATGTTGTCATTCTCGCTGGCAAACTCTGGCTGTTTGGATGGCTGGTTGGGTGGCTAACAACAAAATGCTAAACTAAAACTAAAGTTCAACAATCATATTTGTTCATATTTCTGCTGTGGAATTGGATTCAGCTTCCAATTC
>NW_024847103.1:0-1012 GCF_019175285.1 Sceloporus undulatus
GTAAACATCTAGTTTCATCAAAGCTAATTTATTTTTGTATTGTTTGGCATAATGTAGTATATTAAATATATTCCTTATCGGTTCATAAATATATCTGCCTTCCACAAATCCATATTGTTCTTCTTTAATTAAAGTAGGTAAATATTCTTTTAATCTCTTGGCTAGGATTTTCATTAAAATTTTATAATCTTGATTGCTTAATGTGATCGGACGATAGGATTCGGAATTGGCTGGATCTTTATTGGGTTTAAATATTAATATAATTTCAGATAGGTTCCATGTTTCTGGGATTGTTTTATTATCGAATATTTCATTGTAAATTTTAGTCATATGTTCACTCGGTTCATTTTTAAAGGTTTTATAAAATATAGATGTGAATCCATCTGGGCCAAGAGATTTATTTCCTTTTAAATCTTGTATTACTCTTTCTGCCTCTTGTTTGGTCATTGGGGAATTAATATGATTACTCTGAATTTCTGTTCTGTCGAGTCGTTCGCTTTTGATCCTTTGTTGGGCCGCAACTTGTGCAGCCCTGCTTTAATAGAGGGCATGTTTATCAAATGTGCAGATGGCACCAAACTAGGAGGAGTAGCTAATACCCCAGAGGACAGGATCAACATTCATAAATTTGGAGTATGTCCAGAGGAGGGCCAACACAATGGAGAGACTGAGGGAGCTGGGGATGTTTAGTGTGGAGAAGAAAAGGTTAAGAGGTGATATGATAGCCCTGTTTAAATATTTGAAGGGATGTCATACTGATGAGGGAGCAAGCTTGTTTTCTGCTGTATGCCAAAGGAAAAGAGATTCTAGCTCAACATTACGAGGAGCTTCCTGAGAGTAAGGGCTGTTTGAACAGTGGAACACACTCCCTCAATGGAGAATGATGGAGTCTCCTTCTTTGGAGGCCTTTAAACAGAATCTGGATCAGCAGAATCAGACTAAAGTCACAGTGGGCGAGTCTCAATGCTTCAGGAAAGAAGCATCTTTCCGAAGTCACAATAGTCCTGTCTCA
>NW_024847104.1:0-1012 GCF_019175285.1 Sceloporus undulatus
AGCTTCCTCTCTTTCGAGCCTCGCGCGGGCCCAAGGCTGGAGCCTGGGGCAGGCTCCTGCAGCAGGAGCAGGCTGTCCAGCCATTGGCCAGGCAGCCTGAACAGCAAGAACCTCGGCCCCCCTTTATGGAGCCTCGCGCGCCCCCTGGGGGGCGCGCCCCACTATTTGAGAAACACTGGCCTATGGTGACCCCATGAATTTCATAGGGTTTTCTTAGGCAAGAAATCCTCAGAGGTGGTTTTGCCAGTTTCTTCCTCTGAAAGATAGGTTACAGCACCTGGCATTCATTGGCAGTCTCCCACCCACTCTTTGCTAATTGAATAATATTGAGGATTTATCTCCTCTTAGCAACACTGACTATGCACACAGAAAAAACACATGGTGCACAGTGGATAATGACTAGGCCAGATGAGAAATTACTGAGATAATAAACTTTTAAAAAAAGACTTTACTGGCTGGTGATTGCTGCAATAATTCCAAAGAACAGGAGACATACCAAGTCAGGAACTTCTACATTGCCACCAAAAGATACCATTCTAATTTAATTGCTATTAGAAAGCTGGGAGTTCAGTTCTGACGTATGTTCACTTCATTGACTTCTGCAAATACTTATTTAAACAAAAAAAATCCACCTAACAGGGATGAAAGAAGTTGAGAAAACCTGAAACATGATCACAGCCAACATACTGGTTTTTTGAAGGTTTCTGCACAATTGTTACATTTTAGATGTTGGCATTTGAAATCCAGCATGTGGTACAGCTACAAAGGAGATGCATGTAATTCTTGGATGAATAATGCAGGCATTTCTACTATGGATAAAGAAACAGTAATTATAATAGAACCATAGAAACCCGCCTTATATCAGGTGAAACTGATACAGTTTACTATGGGCAAATTCACATGAATATGAATATGATGCTACCTGCACCTGAAGGTGTTCTGGTGTTGCTAGATTTAAATTTTTCATTCACATGATGAATGCAAACATCAGAAGCCATCACTAACCATTTCC
>NW_024847105.1:0-578 GCF_019175285.1 Sceloporus undulatus
AGATAGATAGATAGATAGATAGATAGATAGATAGATAGATAGATAGACAGACACATATGTTTATATATGAATACTCACACACACACATGCATATATATATATATATATATATATATACACACACACACAAACATAGGTATACATACACATACATATTTGTGTGTGTGAACGCACATATATATACACATATGAATGTATATTTGTGTCTGTCTGTGTGTGTGTGTGTGTGTGTGTATTTCTAAAGTAAATTATAAAGTAGCAACCTTTTTAATTTACGAAATAAAACTCATCTGTAGTTCCAAACCCACTGTACAAATAATACAGTTTGAGACCCCTTAATCTGCCCTGGCTCAGTACTAAGGAATTATGGGAACTGTTGTGTTTGTGAGACATTTATCCTCCTCTACCAGAGAGTGCTGGTGCCATAATAAACTACCATTCCTAGGATTCCCTAGCACTGAGTTATGGCAGTTAATATGGGGAGACACAGAAGAGGACGAATAGAGGCTCCTTCTAGTCTGGGGAGACACAACAGAAGAGCCTCGGATGCAGCCGATTTTCATTGGCTGCCCCCCCCC
>NW_024847105.1:678-1012 GCF_019175285.1 Sceloporus undulatus
GCTTGATTGACAGCTTGTGGACACAAATGGGAACGGGGAGCAAATTAATCCGCTTTAAAATAAAGCAATTTAAACTAAATGGGAACAAAAACAGGGTCTAAATGAATCGGGGTAATTTGCCCCTTTTCGTAATGGAAACGAAATTATTCCCGGAACATAATCCGAATCAGAATCGCGCCAATATTTATTATTATTATTATTATTATTAACCTTTATTTATGAAGCGCTGTAAATTTACACAGCGCTGTACATGCAATCTTTTTAGTTAGACGGTTCCCTGCCCTCAGGCTTACAATCTAAAAAAGACATGATACAGAAGGAGAAGGGAGTGGTG
>NW_024847106.1:0-1012 GCF_019175285.1 Sceloporus undulatus
CTACTCACACAGAGATGGGATTTGCAGTCCTCAGTGGGGCTTTGGATATGAGGAGCTGGCCCCCATCGCCTGGCTCAGGCTGCATCCCTTAAGCCTGCCTTTGGGCACAGGACCAACAGCTGGGCTCCCAAACAACGGAAGGCAAGAGACAAAAGGCTACGTGGCCTCAGAAGCCTTTTCAAGACACCCCCCCCCCAAAGCCTTTGAAAGTCCCGGTCCTGCTCCACTGATTGGCCAGTTGGGCCTTAGGTCAGCTGTGATGTCAATCTCATTAGCATGTGATGTCATCTCTCATTAGCATGTACCGCCCCCCAGCTTAACCCTTTGTGGCTTGAGAGGAGTCCTCAAACGACTGGTGACCAAGCCATTACAAAGATGTTCTCTCTAGGAATATCTAGGTCCTCCAGCACAACTCTATCGTCAATTTTAAGTAAAAGTTGCATTGATGGACCTAGAGATTCTGGGAGAGCATACTCTACCAGGCATTTTTAGCTTAGAGTCCCACTCCTGGGAACAGACCAGGATACAAATAATAATAATAATAACAATAATAATAATAATAATAATAATAATAGCTCTTCCATTGCAACTCTATGGTCAAATTTAACTGAAAGTTGCACTGAAAGACCTAGAGATTCCTAGGGAGAACACTCTACTAGGCCTTTGTAGCTCCTCCAGAGCAGTTCTAAGGTCAGTGTCTGTCGGATGTTGACCACAGAGTTGCCCTGGACGACCTAGAGATTCCTAGAGAGAACACTCTGCTAGGTCTTTGTAGCTCCTCCAGAGCAGTTCTATGGTCAGTGTCTGTCGGATGTTGGCCACAGAGTTGTCCTGGAGGACCTAGAGATTCCTAGAGAGGACACTCTACTAGGCCTTTGTAGCTCCTCCATCTCAGTTCTATGGTCAGTGTCTGTCGGATGTTGGCCACAGAGTTGTCCTGGAGGACCTAGAGATTCCTAGAGAGGACACTCTGCTAGGCCTTTGTAGCTCCTCCAGAGCAGTTCTATGGTCA
>NW_024847107.1:0-1012 GCF_019175285.1 Sceloporus undulatus
GGGTCCCCTCTTTCTTTCTCTCTTGGGGGTCAGTTCCCTTTCTCTAAGGCCAACCTGGGACTGAGAGGGGACAAAGGCCATGGGGCAGAGAGGAAGGGGTCTTGGGGTCACCTCTTTCTCTCTCTCTTGGGGTCAGTTCCCTTTCTCTAAGGTCAACCTGGGACTGAGAAGGGAGAAAGCCATGGGGCAGAGAGGAAGGGGTCTTGGGGGTCCCCTCTTTCTATCTCTCGTGGGGGTCATTTCCCTTACTCTAAGGTCATCCTGGGACTGACAGGGGACAGAGGGAGAGGGCCATGGGCAGAGAGGAAGGGGTTTTGGGGGTCCACTCTTTCATTCTCTCTCTCTTGTGGGTCAGATCCCTTTCTCTTAAGGCCAACCTGGGACTGAGAGTGGTCAGAGGGACAAGGCCTTGGAGCAGAGAGGAAGGGGTCTTGGGGGTACCCTCTTTATTTCTCTCTTTCGGGTCAGTTAACTTTCTCTAAGGCCAACCTAGGACTGAGAAGGGACAAAGGCAGAAGGCCATGGGGCAGAGAGGAAGGTGTGTTGGGGGTCCCCTCTTTCTTTCTCTCTAGGGGGTCAGTTCTCTTTCTCAAAGGCCAAACTGGGATTGAGAGGGGACAGAGGGAGATGGCCATGGGGCAGAGAGGAAGGGGTTTTGGGGGTCCACTCTTTCATTCTCTCTCTCTTGTGGGTCAGATCCCTTTCTCTAAGGCCAACCTCGGACTGAGAAGGGTCAGAGGCAGAAGGCCTTGGGGCAGAGAGGAAGGGGTCTTGAGGGTCAGTGCCCTTTCTCTAAAGCCAACCTGGGACAGAGAGGGGTCAGAGGGAGAAGGCTATGGGGCAGAGAGGAAGGAGTCTTGGGGGTCCCCTCTTTCTTTCTCTCTTGGGGGGTCAATCCCCTTTCTCTAAGGCCAACCTGCGACTGAGAGAGGCTTGAGGGAGAAGGGCATAGAGCAGAGAGGAAGGGGTCTTGGGGATCTCCTCTTTCTTTCTCTCTTGGGGTCAGTTCCCT
>NW_024847108.1:0-1012 GCF_019175285.1 Sceloporus undulatus
AGTACTGTGTCTATCCAAAACAAATGATGTACTTCTGGAAGTAGCCATATAGCTATCATGGCTAATAGATACGTATAGGCCAAGAATCCTGAATCTATTAAAAGCCATTCTATCCAGTGGCCATCACCATGGTGCTGTATGTGGTAGCTCATTGTACAGTTTAGTTACATGCTATTTATATACTGGATTTAAAATACAGGAAAAGAGATTCCACCTAAATATTAGGAAGAACTTTCTTACAGTAAGAGCTGTTCAACAGTGAAATACACTGCTTTGGAGTGTGGTGGAATCACCTTCTTTGGAGGTATTTAAGCGGAGGCCAGATGGCCATCTCTCGGAGGTGCTTTGATGGTGAATTCCTGTATTGCAGAATGGGGTTGCACTAGATGGCCCTCATGGTCTCTATGATTCTATGAGTATTTCCTAAATTTAAATCTTAGTATGTCCTTAATCTGACATCCCTCCCTCTTACAGTCCAACATTAAGCTCTGTTAGTTATAGAGGAAAAGCTATCCCTGTTCACTGATGAAATGCAACCACTAACATTAATCAATTGTATAAAATGTAGCACTATGAGAGTAAGCATATGAATTACAAGCAGATAGCTAGTGCAGCTCCACAGAGATACGATCAAGGCAGTTATTACCTAGTTGCTCAGGGGTGTTTTATCGCTATACTAGCCACAATAAAGAAAAGCAAACTTCCTTCCCCATCATGACAGAAACAACCACAGCTCTCTTGATTCTTTATAGTGCAGAGACTGTAGAGAAGTTCTGCCCTTCCTCCAAAAGGATATGGGGCAAAGTATTTCCTTTTAACAACCCAGTCTATATAAATGGAAGTTACTTAAATTTCTCAGGTTACTTAAATTTCTACGTTTTCTGAAATGATTTATCTAGCAAATCGGAACTCCAAGCTGTCGTAATTATATTCATATATGCTGCTTTGCACATATTCTGAACAACCATAGGAACAGAATCATACTGCTAGCTTTTAAACTGCATCTAGATCT
>NW_024847109.1:0-1012 GCF_019175285.1 Sceloporus undulatus
CCTTCAGGCTCCATTCTTGAGCAGAGTTTGTAAAAGTTACTTTTTTTGACTATAGCATCCAGATTCTGGTAGCTATAATTAAAAAAGGAAGTTTTCCAGGTTCTGCCCTCAAGGCACCAAATGAGAATGGCACATAGTCAGATTCTGCCCCTCTCAGGGACCACTTTCTTAGGCTTTGAGCTTCAGGAACCTGGTTGGAAATCTGAATTCCCCAGATTCAAATGCCAGGAGAAACAATGCTTAACACAAAGGAGGGAATAAATGTGCCTAAGGGAAGTGGGGAGGCATGCCTGAACCTACAGCAGATTCTTGAGAACCAAAAACCCATGGTTTCCCTGACAGAGGCAAAATATATATGGCCTCTGAACCTTGCTGCAGTCAAAAAGTATGTTAATCTATGCTACATCTCCATGGTGGCAAACCTATGGCACACATGCCGGAGATGGCACGCATAGCCATTTTTTCAGGGCACAGGGAGGGCGGGGAAGAGAAGGAACAGGCACATGCTTATTCCTCCTCTTCCTGGCCATCCTGGGCTTTCAGCTGTCTCCAAAGAGGCAGCTGAAGTCCTAAGAGGGTAGGAGAAAGATGTCCTGCCCTGGAAGTCCTGCCCCAGGAGGGTGGAGGTCCCACTTAAGTCCCGTCCCTCCTGGAAGTCCCACCCCCGGCACCAGGTTACACCCAGTGCCAGAATGCCTTTTAGTTTAAGCATTCAGTCCCTAAAACGTTCACCATCACTGCTATATCTCATTTATTTGCTGCCAGGGACAAACTATGGTAAATGATAATTGGCTCTTAGTTCCCACCTAAGTATATACAAATTGCGTATTCCATATCTGAAATACTTGGGACCAGAAGTGTTTGATTGGGTTTTCCTGCATGGCAGAGGGTTGGACATAATAGTGCTTGTGGTCTCTTCCAGCAATATGATCCTATGATTCTATTTATTTTGGATTATTTTTTGGATTTTGGAATACCTGTAAATACATATACATAATGAAACATATTTTTT
>NW_024847111.1:0-1012 GCF_019175285.1 Sceloporus undulatus
GGCTTCTACTGTGCTCTGTGCCCCTGGTGAAGTTGGGGGAAGAGGGAAGGCTTGCCTCTTGATTGGCTGCTGGTCTTCCTGAGGGATGGAGGAGTTTTGAAGCTTCCCTCTCTTGCCATGCCCTCCTGCTGTTGCCTGGCCTCTGCTGCCTTCTGTGTCCCTGGTGGAGTTGGGGGAAGAGGGAAGGCTTGCTTCTGGCTTGGCTGCTGGTCTTCCTGAAGGCTGCAGGAGTGGCTTTTAAAGTTTACCACTCCTGCCATGCCCTCCTGTTGCTGCCTGGCCTCTGTTGCCTTCTGGATTATTGGGAGCCCTCCTCTTTCATGGGAAGGGAGGGAGGGAGAGGGGAAGGGGAAGAAGGGAAGGAAGGAGGGTAAGGGGAAGAAAGGAAGGAAAGCAGGGAAGGGGGAAGGAGTGAAGGAAGGAGGGGAAGTGGGAAGGAGGGAAGGAAGGAAGGAAAAGGGATGTAGGAAAGGAAGGAAAGAAAAAAGAGGGAAGAAGGAAGGAAGGAAGGAAGGAAGGAAGGAAGGAAGGACAGAGGGAATGAATGAAAGATAGAAAAATAGAAGGAGGGAATGAAAAGGAAGGAAGAAGGAAATAAAGAAAGAAGGAATAATGGATGTTAAGACTTTAGCAATTGGCGAAGCGGATATGGAATAGGAAAAAAATGTTCAATAAGAAGATAATGATAAGATCAACATTTTTTATAAAATGTTATTAAAAATTGAATTAGAGAATGAACAAGTCAAAGCCCAGATGGTGAAATGGGTGCAAAATTTGTGACCAAATACAGATTTTGATCAGTGGGAGAAAACAGGAGTGAAGAGATTAAAATATACTTTAAGTGTTAATTACAAAGAAAATTATTGTAAGATATATTTACGTTGGTATAGCCCCTTTAAAAAGGCAAAAATGTTGAAAAACACAAAGAAAATTTGTTGGAAATGTGAGGAAAAAAACACAGTACCCTATTTCATATGTTCTGGGAATGTGCTGAAAAATACTGGAATGAAAT
>NW_024847112.1:0-185 GCF_019175285.1 Sceloporus undulatus
CCGGCCCTCCAGATGTTTTGGACTTCAGCTCCCAGAATCTCAGATCACTGGCCAAGCTGTCAGGTAGGGCATTATGAGGTAGGAAGGAAATTTGCATGTGGATGGTGATTGGCTGAGGGACAAAGAGGAAGGAGGAGCCTTTGTAGGGCTCTGTAAGTCTATTCAGATTGACTGTAGACTACTGA
>NW_024847112.1:285-1012 GCF_019175285.1 Sceloporus undulatus
TCCCCTCTGCCCCCTTTTATCATAATAACCCCCCCAAGTACCTGGGACCCAAGGAATCCTCCTAGTAGGGGGCAGGGAACGAAAGAGGGAGAGGAGACCTGGCAGGCCCCCCTGCTTTTCTTTGGGAGAAGAAGAGGGGTTTCCTTCTTTCTTATAACCCCCCAAGGGCCCCCCAGAACACCCTCCAGCCATTCCTCTGAATGAACAAGGGCTCTCCCCACTTTCCTCCCTCCTCAGAACAGACTGTGAGGAAAGCCATGGCTTCAGGGGCTGAGACTGTGCATACATAGATGCCCCCAAAGGCCCCTCCTCAGCATTCGCAGGGATTGCCAGGACCAAGATGTTTCCGCTTATTCTGCTGGCGGCCTTTGCAGGAAAGGAAGGTATGTGCTGGGGGTTCAGCGGCCTCCCCTTCCTTCCCTCCTTTCTTCCTTTGAGGAGATTGCAATGGAGGCCAAGGTGCAGAGCTGGACTCAGGAGGGAAAACCAGGAAAGGAAGGCTCTAGTTTTGAAATATAGCTGTCTCTGTGAATCCTGTATGTTTGTGTGTTTCTGTGCACATATGTGTGTGCGTGCCCCTTCTGTTCTTATGGCTGGGAATGGAGCTGAGGACTGAGGAGAGAAGAAAGGGTCAGTTTGGGCAAATTCAGAACTTCTGCGCATCAAAGAGTCCAGTGTGGTGAAATAGCAAAATTTTTTATTAAGAACACACAGAAATCCAGTGTTT
>NW_024847113.1:0-1012 GCF_019175285.1 Sceloporus undulatus
TGTTCGACAGTTGAACAGCCCTTACTGTCAGGAAGTTCCTCCTAATGTTGAAGTGGAATCTTTTTTCCTGGAGCATGCATCCATTGTTCTGGGTCCTAGTCTCTAGAGTTCCTCCTCAATATGACATGCCTTCAAATATTTAAACAGAGGTATCATATCACCTCTTAACCTTCTCTTCTCCAGGCTAAACATATTAAATTGGAATGGCATGGACACATTACTTTTCTGGACTGCAACTTTCACAATCAATCCCCAGCCAGCCATGGCTATTGGAAATGGGTTGTAGGTTTGTTTGGTTCCCTTCATACTGGGTGGGTGATTCTACAGTCCAAAAAAGACACTTTGAAAAAACTCTGAGGGCATAACTAGAAATGAAAGACAAAGAAGCAGCCTGTTTTCCCACAACATTTACATGCATTAGAAGCATTTGGATGTCCTGGTCATGCAGAGCAGTAGAGAAAGCTCTACACCACAATAAACACATAGCTTAAGCAAAATATTTTGGAAGTTTTATTTACTAATTTTCTCATACAGATGTCCTTTTCAACTCTTCAATTTCTAGCAATTAACACTAAAAACCAGCCATTCTAAATAACTAAATTTATTTAGCTGATTTCTCTGCCATGATCGAATATCATTATTCTCATGAGAATTATTTCCAGGATGTGAAGTCGAAGGCTTTCGTGGCCGGCATCCATAGTTTTTTGTGGGTTTTTTCAGGCTATGTGGCCATGTTCTAGCAGAGTTTCTTCCTGACGTTTCGCCACGATCTGTGGCTGGCATCTTCAGATAATGTTTGCCTGGAAAGGATTTGGCTATATATATTGTGTGATCTGGAAAGGCTGGAGTGATTTGCATGTGTATTGTTGGTTGCTGATGGCAGTCCTCAGGGTGTGAGGGTCTGCACAAGAGAACTAACGGCCTGTTACAGACAGGCCAAAATAAAGCTGCTTCGAGTCACTTTGGAGGTATGGTATTTCAATGATGCATGCGTCCTAAGAGTCCAAAACCC
>NW_024847114.1:0-1012 GCF_019175285.1 Sceloporus undulatus
ATGGAGACAAAGGAAAGTTCTTGAAGTAGAGGAACGGCTGTTAGGACGATTTGATGCATTGGAAGCAGATAAACTCACAAGGATCTTACAAAAACAAAACTAAAATGTATAGATTGATAGAAGACTGGGATAAAGTGCTGGACTATATCAAAAAAGAAAGGAAGACTGAAGGGCATACAACGGATAAAAAGAAAACAAAGACACAGCAAAGAACATACACTTTGGAAGTCTTTTACTTTGTTTGTTGTGGAATCTGAGCTTGGATGTATGGTGAGTTTGGATGTAATTTAGTATGTTTTACAAGTTTTGTTGCTTGTGAATTTTGTATTTGTCAAGTCTTTTAATTGTTGATGGTCCTATATGTTTTTCCCCCCTTTTACCAATAAAGTTAAAAAAAGTACAGAACCCTGAAATCTAGAAAGCATATCCAGGAGAAGGTATTTTTGGCCACACTGCAAACAACAACCTCCAAAATCCACAAAACAGTGATACCTTTCTCCTGTTTGATGTTTAATACTTTTTCCCAATGAAGAAGCCAGTTGAGCTTCAAAAGCTTGTTTCATCTATTTTGTGCATTTTGTCTGGCCACTAAAGGTATCCCTGTTTTGGGGATTGTGGGTGTTATTGTGGTTTGCTGTATGGTCCAGCCAGCATGGCAACATTTGGAAATTATTCCTAGAGTAGGAATCCCTCTTTGTCTCATGGCTGTTTGGGGCTTTTCTCCCTCCCTCCCTCTCTGCCCCATAAAAGTCAAGGGGGACTCACCTTTGCTAAGGTCTCTTCAAAGGGACTAGGATTCAGAGACATAGGTTCAATTTGCATTACAGAAATAGTGCATTTCAACACTGCTTTAACTGCCATGGGTCAATTCTATGGAGATCTGGGATCTGTAGTTTTGTGAGCTATGTAGCCTCTGTCAGGGAGCTCTAGTGTGAAAAGAGACTACAGATCCCAGAATCCCATAGCATTGAGAAATGGCAGTTAAAGTGATGTCAAACTGCATGAATTCTGC
>NW_024847115.1:0-1012 GCF_019175285.1 Sceloporus undulatus
ATATCATAGATGCATCTCTTAGGGAGGGCTATTTTCCATCTTGCTTAAAAGAAGCGGTGTTACGGCTGTTTATGGAAAAGCCCTCCCTAGATCTCTTGGAGATGAACAATTACAGACCGGTCTCCCATCTTCTATTTCTAAACAACATGATTGAGAGGGCAGTTGCTCTTCAACTCCAAGCGGTCTTGGATGAATGGATTATCTGGACCCATTTCAAACTGGCTTCAGGGTGGGATACGGAGTCGAAACTGTTATGGTCGCCTTAGTAGATGATCTTTGCTTGAGCATCGACATGTGAAATGTGACCCTGTTGATGCTTTTGGATCTCACAGCGGCCTTTGATATAGTCGACCATGGCATCCTTATGGAAAGCCTGAGGGAATTGAGGCTGTGGGCAATGCGTTGCAGTGCTTCTGGTCCTATCTATCAAGCAGATTCCAGAGGGAGATGCTTGGGGACAGTTGCTCCTCTAAAAGGCAGCATAAATCTGGCGTTCCTCGGGGCGTCATCCTGTCACTAATACTGTTTTTTCTTAAACCTTAAAAACCGACTTCAAAAACTCAAGGTCACATGGGATGTAAAATGGCAACATTACATAAAAACAGGGATGGACTAGAAGACAGAGATACCTTCTTTGCACCAGTTCAGTCATCGAAAGGGAATCCTATTACAAAAGAAGGCCCACTTCTGCTCCAATGTGGTTGAGATCAGATATAAGTGGGACCATCGTTCTTCAAAAGGCAGAGGAAGATTCCCCTCCACAACCTTCTGGATTGATCAGTGAGCTTTTCCATAAACCAAAAATCCCAAAATCGAAAACACCAATCAGTCATATTGACCTTTCCAGTTTTCCCAGCCCTGGCAACTTCAATCCTGGCCAATGCCAACAAAAATCCAACAATATAATATCTTTATTGTGTAATGTCTTGTTTTCATTAATAAACATTGAAAGCAATAAATGTTCTGGAGAAGGGACAATCTTTTGATCACTGATTTCTGAAACTAAGTTAAC
>NW_024847116.1:0-1012 GCF_019175285.1 Sceloporus undulatus
TGTAGGACAAAATCTAGACCAAACTGTAAGACAACTGCAGGACAAAATTCAGCCCAAAATATAGAACATTTAAGAAAAATTGAAGACTTTAAATGTCCTACATTTTGGGCTGAGTTTTGTCCTGCAGTTGTCCTACAGTTTGGTCTAGATTTTGTCCTACATTTTGTCCCGGGTTTTAGGGGACAAATATGGCAACCCTACGACCTAGTTCATCTTCCTTCCATGGAGAAATATATGCACCTAATTGACTAGTGAAGATTGTCCACTCCACCTTTGTGGAAAGACCTCTGAAGTCAGAAACACCACTACAGTCAATGACAATTCCACTGACTAACTGATAGGTTAACATGTTTTGAATGTTGTGGATGTGTTTCCAACTGGATTTGTTTCTGGTGCAATGGGATATTCCAACTCTAGGTCTACCAGTGTAAAAATGAAGGATATGACCTCTTAGTTTGCGGCAACCTGAAAATGGGGGACACATCCTACAAATGTAGGATTCCCTATACGTCCACATCCTCTCATGGAAATGGCTTCACATATTTGAACAGATTTCCTAATGACAATCCAGCAAATTTACTCTCCCCTACTCCACAAAGTTGGACAACGGTAAATAGGCTCAAAACACATGAAAAGACATAACACTGACCATCAGCAAGAGTTTCCTAATGGAAAGAGATCTTGGACAACAGAAGATGTTCTAGACTGGCGGAGCCTACTTCTTTCCAGGTGATTTAAGCAATCCTGGGTTCCCATCCACAAAGACTGTTTTCACTCAGTCTCTTCATATGAAACACTGAGGTTGGATTGGAAGTCCCTTGTCTTCCCTTCCGACACTATCATTCTAGAATGCCACTTATACAATGAAAGAATCTTAGAACTGGGAGAGATGCCAAGAGGCACCTTGTTCATCTTCCTTCCATGGAGAAATATATGGACCTAAATGACTCCTGAAGATTGTCCATCTAATCTCTGTGGAAAGACCACCAAAGATGGAAACACCAGCACCATC
>NW_024847117.1:0-1012 GCF_019175285.1 Sceloporus undulatus
TCACAAAGTATTTTCGTTTCTATCCTGGGTCTTATCTTTTAATTCCATATATATTTTGAGATTTCCTTTTGCCATAGATTGAAGGGTTTTTCATTCTGGATGATGGATATCGCTTGGAACAGAAACAGCATTTCAGGAAAGAAACTCATTTGGTTCAGTGATATTTTTCCTAATAGCGATAAGATACCCCCCACTATTTACCAGCCCCATTTTGCCATCTTTCTCACAGGCACAATCTCTCCCTGCCCCAGACATTCGAAGAAACTAGATCCCTTTCTGTTACTACAGATCCCCAACTTTCTTCATCCAACATCCCACAAATTCTGAATGGTATCATTGCTATTCTAGCTAGCTGCAACAAATCCCAGTCCCCCATCTAACCTGAGGACCGGTGTGCTAATCCCTTATGTCTGAGGTATTTGCACCAAGCACCCATTGCATTCAATTTGATTTTGGACCATATTTTCCCCACTCAGGAAACTTTCTAAAACGATTTAAACCTTATAGAAAACTTGGTTTCTGCCCACTAGCAACAATTGAAACCATACCTCCCCTGTGACTCGAAGCAGCTTTATTTTGGCTGTCTGTAACAGGCCATTGTAGATTCTTTTCTGTGTATTAATTGAACTTTGGATAGAGTAGAAGAATGTAAATTGAGTAACAAGATAGAAGTGTAGTAGTAAAGTAAATATGAAATAGAGAAAGAAAGGAAAGTTATAATACATGGTAAAGTATAGAATAAATTAGAAGTGAGGAATCTGAAATGAGATCTTCTTTCCTATTTTTCTAGAAGTGAGAAAGAAAGGGAGAAAGAAGATACAGGTGGTAAAAAGAGACAGGTATGTAGTTGAAGGTATGTGTAAGTGTAGAAGGTAGAGGGTAGAGTTGGGTAGAATGGAATGTTGAGAAAGAGTACAGTTATGAAGGAGAGAGAGAGAAAGGATGAGAGAGGCAGAAAGAATGAAAAAGAAGCTAGGAAGAAGGTAGGAGGACATGCAGTTTAAAGAATAGA
>NW_024847118.1:0-1012 GCF_019175285.1 Sceloporus undulatus
TCTCATGTGTATTTTCCTCAAGGCTGTTTTCCTCTTCTCAGCTCACCTCAAACTGATCCTTTCCCCCTGAAATCTCAGCTTTTCCCACAGAAAGATAGCTAAAACAAAAATATAGTTATCAAGCATGTAGTGATATCATTCATATTGATCTACTTAATACAGCAACATGGGACAAGGGCTCCTTCAGCTCAACTGCTCTCAACCTTGCGAAATGCAAGTTTCACAAATTAAGTATTGGTATGTATATAGATCAGTGAAAATTTAAACTGTGCTCTGACAAATGTCTCCATTATTTTTCTAAAAAAAAATCTGCAATGTCCTAGAAGAGGACTTCTGATGATTTAGACAATGAATCTCCACAAAACTATTGAAGCCTCTCCAAAAGCAACTAAGGGCAAGAAAACTTTAATGACTTGTTTGGTGACACTCACTCTCCTCTCAGGTTTCAAAGACTGACAAAGCTAATTAAAAATCAACCAAACCTTACAAACCCATGTTATAAGGCAAGATTGTCATGAGATAGAGAAAGCTCATAAAATGTTCACCCTTTTCAGACTCTGGTTGTTTGAAAGCAAGCAACAGAGGAAAGGGGTAAATGTTCTCTTGACTTGCTGGTGAACATACAAGTACAGCAAAGGCTTCTGCTGGGTTCATATGTCCTGAGAAACTATGGAGCAAAGGCTTGTGGCTTATTTAGCCATTTGGGGTACAAGACAGAATTTTGGGCATGTACCAGGATGCAGCTGGTGAAGGGCAGTCTAGAACTTTTCTTTGTGTGAGAAGCATGTTTATATTTAAGCAAACAAACAAACATTTGCCCCCTGTGGAGTGTGAGGTCCTATCCATTCATTATTTTTCTAAAATTGCTAATTGTATCCACATAGTACATAATTAATGAGTTAAATTAATAACAGTGCAGACAGTTTTTTAAGAAATATATCCATAAATGCAGGGGTAGGCAACCTTTTTGAGCCGGGGGCCAGGTTGCTGTCCCTCAGACAACTGGGGGGGT
>NW_024847119.1:0-1012 GCF_019175285.1 Sceloporus undulatus
TAACACTCAGTGGCATAATGATGCTGAATTTCTTAGCAACATGTTGGGCTGCTCTCAAGATCAGTAAAGACCTTGGAAATTCATCTGCAGACCCACTAAGATTTGTATTAGTATCGTACAATAGCTGCTAGTTGTGGGATGTCCAAATTTGTTCAGAGTAATGGTGATTGGGGGTGGGGGGGAGAGTAGTTAACATTTCACCTTGTACTGTTTCTATGATTCAAAATACACTCACTTTTGTCACTATGAACCCCTCAATAGAAATAGAGAATGGACATCATGTATACTCCTTTGGAGTGTGGGATGTCAAGATATATTTCAGATTTGGTGACGCTAATGGCTGAGACCCTTGTCTTCACCTTTGGCATAGCCTTGGAATCCTCTGCACTGTCATGTTGCTGGAAACAAGGGAGCATTCAGAAAAGACAGAAGAATCTAAATTATACCAGTTCGGCCTCAGTGGAATGGAGAAACTGACCTGTAAACTGTGTGTGACCTCATCCTGTTTCTGTGGCCCACAATGTCCTTTCAAACTCCCAAAGCCCCCCACCATCCACCTAAAAATGGGGGGAATAAAAAAACCAACCTCTATATGACAAAAGTATTCTACTACTGATAGGGTGACCATTTGTCCTCCTTTTCTATGACATGCCTTCTGTCCAGGAGGGATTCCGAAATGTCCTACATGACTGAGAACCATGGATTTATATTTATTTTGAGGGTTTTTTTAGCTTTTATTTTTTTAAAATTTTATTCTTTTAAAATTTTCTTTAAAAACATCACATCTTAGCATATTTTCACTTTAACCATATGAAACTATATACATGGTAATTCATTTAAGATTATAATCTGGTTTAAAGATATAATTTTAATTTTGCTAGTTGTTTACATCACAACCATTACCATTACATTTGGTGATATACGAGAATTATGATTTATTCATGTTTATGAACAAACATTAGTACAAAAAAATTACCAAGGATTCTGTATGGCGTGGGGCTAGATCACACGG
>NW_024847120.1:0-1012 GCF_019175285.1 Sceloporus undulatus
ATATTCAGTGATATTATCAGCCATAATTCTGCTCAGGTGAATGCGACCAGAAATTGACGGACCTGCTTCTTTGTTTCGGGTCTTTCCCAGTTCTGTACCCGTACCAATTTGTCCTCCAAAGGCCTGACTTGCCCTCCACCAACCCTATGACCCAAGTATTTCACTTCTTTGCAAGCTATTGCACATTTTTTGGGATTAACCGTCAACCCGGCCCCCCTCAAAGCCTCTAGCACCATTGTTAGGTGTTTAAGATGATCTTCCCAAGTAGCACTATATATAATAATGTCGTCAATATATGCCGCCGCACAAAAGGACAACTTGCGTAACACTTGGTCCATCAGCCTCTGGAATGTGGCAGCGGCCCCATGAAGCCCAAAAGGCATTCGCACAAATTGAAATAACCCTCGAGGGGTTGCAAAGGCTGTTTTTTCCCGGTCTTCCGGTGCCAGGTCAATTTGCCAATAGCCCTTAGTGAGGTCTAAAGATGACAGAAATCGTGCTTGCCCTAAGTGGTCTAATAGTTCTACCGTCCCTGGCATAGGGTAAGCGTCAAACTGAGACACTGCATTCAACTTCCTGAAGTCTACGCAGAACCGGACTGACCTGTCCAGTTTAGGCACTAATACTGGCTGACTTCTCCAGAGGCTATTGCATTCCTCAATGACTCCTAACTGGAGCATGGTATCTACCTCCTCATTGATAACTTGTTGTAACCCTTTCCACCGGCCCCGCCCCCCTGGAGAAACACCGCGGCGGCGGTGCAGAAAGTTCCCTGGGCCGCTCCTGCCCGGTGGAAAGGGCGACGGCGGCGTCCTCTTACTGAGTTCCTCATCCAATATGAAGGGCCTTGAATGCAGCTACAACTTCCTTCTCCTTCTCATGCCTGTTCTGCAGCGATTCCAGAGTTGAAATAGGAGGAAGAGTCTCTCCACTTAAAGTCTGGGCCAGGATTCTCTCATCTTTGGGCTCTGGTTCCGACGGTCTTGGGACATAAACTTTTGGTTTGGGAACT
>NW_024847121.1:0-1012 GCF_019175285.1 Sceloporus undulatus
GGAAGCAGCCACAGGTCAGTATATCTCACCACACACAAACACACACAGTACACTCAACCTAACCACCCATAGATGTGTACCTGGAAGAGAGGCTATGTGTATGGGTGGTGCACATACCTGTTGGATAGGGAAGCTTTTGGGTGGCATGTGGTGGTGGTGGGTGTTTTTAATGGTTTCTGCTGCTATTGTGGCAGCAACTGTGGGTGTAGTTTGATTGCCCTAAATGTTTAAAATCCCTATTTAAAAAACTCTTCATTTATTTAGTCCAACAGCCTCCTGTAATCGAAATGAAACGTTCAGTATTTGAAATCTGAAAGCTTTGTCACATCCACTTAAATGACTCTTTTTATTTACTATCAAGCGGCAAACCTAGATGGAGGTGGGATAGTTAAAACAGTCATCGTTCTTGAATTGTTTGAATCCTAGGCACCTTTTAAATTCTACAAAGACTTTTCATTTTACTAGAAAGTGGTAAAGACAAGTACCTCACCCCACTGTACACAACGTACAGCATTCCTTTAACTTAGACCAGTGGTTCTCAGACAATAGGGCAAGACCTCCAGGTATGACAGCTGTAGGGGGGGCACAAGACTTTGAGGCCCTGAGCCACCCTCCTCCTCCTCCAAAACTTTTATGTGTATAATTCACACATGCATTTCATTAAATATTGAATTTACATAAATAAAACTGTTCTAATTTGAACAGTGCTATTTCCTTATAAAATGTTGCTTAAACTTTTTACCCTTGGGCCCCACTTTACATCTACATGTGACATCAACCCCCTCTCAACCTAGTATATTAATAAAAACATTTTGTTTGTTTAGTGTGGATATTTTCATTCACACATCCATACATATTTGTACTGCACTTATATACAATACAGTACAAATATATACAATACAAATACATACAATACAATTCAAATATGTATGGATGTGTGAATGAAAATATTTACACTAAACAAACAAAATATTTTTATGAATATACTAGATTGAGAGGGGGTTGATGTCAC
>NW_024847122.1:0-1012 GCF_019175285.1 Sceloporus undulatus
ACTGTGTCCAGTTCTGGGCACCACAATTCAAAAATGATGTTGAGAAAGTGGAGCACGTCCAAAGGAGGGTGACTAAAATGGTGGAGGATTTGGAAATCACAATGGGACAGTCTCAATGCTTCAGGCAAGGAGCATCAGACTGAAGTCACAATGGGACAGTCCCAATGCTTCAGGGAAAGAGCATCAGCTGCCCTTGGTTCGCCTCTGACATCTTCCTCCTCCACATCTTTAACTTGGACACCATCCACTTCATAAGGTCCTTTCATTCCTTTATGACTTCCTCCATTCAATAAACGTCTATATGAGGCGACTATCAAGCGACTCCCCCACTGCCAGGTCCCAGGCTGTCTCTCTGCCCCCCGACGGCCTTCCTTTCCCCATTCTGGGGCCGGAAACCCAAATCCGCCAGTGGTGGCCTGGGAGGTGTGAGCTTCAGGAGGCTTCCCAGCCTTGGGCTTGGCCCCTAGTTCCTCTGAAGAAGGCACATGCTCCTCCACCACCGGGATCTCCAGAACCACCGGGTTCTCCAAGAACTCTTCTTGTTCCTGGGTATCCATTGGAGTTAAAACTGTGAGACTTTGCAAACTGCGATATCTGGAGTCAGTTCTGTGCTCAAAAATCAAGCTCATTTGAAACAAAAGAAGCTTTATTGATGAATCCAGGCAGAAACATCCATTAACACCTTTTTGCAAAGTCTGAAGTCCAAAGGAACTTGCTCCCTTCTTAACCCACTCAAACCCTCCCTAAGCAAGCCCCCAATTCCCAAGCGAAAGCAACACAAGCGGAGGTTGCATAGATACCAAGGTTGTGTATACTTCCCTTCCCTTCTCCCAGACAGCCTCACCTTGAAGAGCGGTGTTTCCAAGCCAGCTTCACTCCTCCTTGATAACCATCTACAGCTACAACCCCATCCCTCTCTCCAAACGCCCTCCTTCATCTAAAAGCAACTCCATCTGTCCTTATATCATTTTCCATTAGTGCTTTCTATACCCATCACTCTACACTACCTACT
>NW_024847123.1:0-1012 GCF_019175285.1 Sceloporus undulatus
TACATCCCTGCTCCTCCTTGCTCTCTACTGGCGGTGACCTTTTGAATCCCACTCCCAGCAGAGGGCTCCGTGGAAGGAAAGATAATGACTGCTGTGCCCGCCACCTTCGTTGCCCTCACCACTCACGCCTTGGTGATCGCCTCCTCTGCCTCCTGCTGGTCTCCTGAAGGGGGTAGCTCCTTTGGCCAGATAGCAAGGAGGCCAGACTCGGCAAAAGAAACTGTCAAGAGGCAGAGGAGGGGGTAACCAAGGTAGGTGAGGGTGTTGAGGGTGGTTGGCTGGGCTGCCATGCTTTGTTCTTCCTTCCTCCCTTCCAAGAAGCCTTTTGCCAGGACTTAGACCCAAGAGAGTGAGGAAGGGCAGGGAGGTAGCTTGCAGTGGTGCACTGTTGCCTGAGGTTGGGCGTCCCCTCCCCGGCACTCACTAATTCTTGCATTCACTGGGTTTTTTGGTGGAAAGTGGGAGCAAACTAGTTTATTTTGGGTTGCACTGCTAAAGTGAAGAGAGGTCAGTATGTCATACCTAGCTTTATGCTTGCCCCCCCCCATATAATGTTTGAAATGAACCATAATGTTTGTTCTCTGACCTCTGATCTCACATTTATCGGTTCAATTTCTATATTTTTCAGATGGTGGTTTGAATTTTGGGATCAAAACCCTTGAGGAAATCAAGTCAGAGAAAATGAAAGAAAAATCAATGCAGCAAGCTGGTAAGTTCACATTTTTCCTCACTGTGTCTCTAGTAGTTTGGAGGATACTTAATGAGGCCTTGTTTGAAAAGCTTGATTCTTTTGGTAGTTATGAGAGTATGTTGCTTTGTTCATAAGAAGGCTATTATTAGTGTCACAGTAATGAACTGCTGGTGTACTGGTATAATGACAGATTAGAATCATAGAATCATAGAGTTGTAAGAGACCGCACGGGCCATCCAGTCCAACCCCCTGCCATGCAGGAAGTCCAAATCAAAGCATCCCCAACAGATGGCCATCCAGCCTCTGCTTTAAGACCTCCAA
>NW_024847124.1:0-1012 GCF_019175285.1 Sceloporus undulatus
GAGACTCAGGAGGCCATTTTGTGCTGCTGGTGACTGTGGGAAATAATGTTCCAGAACCTTCTCTGAGGCTTCAGTTGAACAGAGGCCTCTCTTTCCCTCCTGAGGCTCCAGAGAGAGAAGGAAGCCAGGCTCCTTGGGCCGAAAGGAAAGAAGTGTGTCCCTTTGTGCTTCTGGCCTTCCATTTTGGGGAGAAGGAAGGAAGGAAGGGGTCTGTGGGGGTATGAGGAAGGGAGGCAAGGGACCAAGGGACAGTGGGGAGGCTGGGCTTTGGGGGCTGGGAGAGAGAGGTGGGAAAGAGACCCTCCCTTTGGGCCCTAGCTGGGGAGAGTCCACTGCTCCTTGCCTCCCCCTTTGGGAAAGAAGACCCCCTCAGCCCCCTGGATTGACTCCTGCCACTCATTCCTAGAATGGCTGGGACTCAGGGGAGTTTCCTAGGCATTGTCACCTTCTGCCCTCCATGGCCATTGGCACTGACCTTTTCCCCATTGCCTTCCCTCCTTCAGCCCTGTGGACCTCCTCCTCCTTCGCACTCAGAGCAACCCTTCTCTACGGCTGAGGAGACGGCTTCTGACCCAGGGAAGCTCTGGCCATAAAGGGCTGCAGAAGAGGCCTTTCTGGGGCTGCAGGAATCAGGGTCTTTGTACTGAAGGTAGGTCTTTATTCTTGGAGCTGAAAGAGGACCTTTGTTTAAATGCTTCAGCACAGGATTGTTTGGAAGGGTTGCAGCTGAGAGACTGAGCCCATGCTTTGCAGGCATAAAGCCCCAAATTCAGTCTCTGATGGCATTGTCTTCCCAGAAGGTGGAAATGAAATTTCCAGAGCCAGACACACAGTGCGCCAGTAAGTCCTTTGTGTGGGGACTGTGTGTACGTGTTGTTTACTAGAGCTTTGTGAGATATTTGTTTCATGGAATTTACATATGATTTCACTTCTTAAAAATGACCACAGTCCAGGGTGCAATGTTGCATCAAAGACCTATACATTTATAGACTTTTGTTTTTTCAAATGCACC
>NW_024847125.1:0-1012 GCF_019175285.1 Sceloporus undulatus
AAAGCCCTAGTGATTTCATGTGTTAGGTTTGTGTGTCCATATGCCTGCTTATGTTTTTCAATTATATTTTGTTATTTTGAGGTTTTATTTGCCTTTATTATAGCTTATTGCTTTCGTTTATAAATTTGAGCGGGGATTATGGGTGGTGGAATAGGTTAGCTAGACAGAGGGGTGGGATTGGCTGCAGCTGGTTAGAATAGTTATGGGAATGAGATAGCATTTGAAATTTGTTCGATGTTGGCTGAAGAAAGTTGGGGCCAGGTATTAACAGAAAGGGCTAGTTTGTGGAAATGGCAAAGGGGGCCTTGTTATCTGTGGGACATAGATGTGGGAATTGGAGGGAGGGGGCAGGTGTGGAGGAGTGTGATGTTTTAGGTTTTGGGGTTTTAATGTTTGGTTTGTGGAGGGCAGCTCTGACTTAAACACTGAATTTCTGATTATGTGTTTGAAATAAAGTTTTTGTTGTTTCAACACACTGGACTCACTGGTGTACAGAAATTCTGCATTTGCACAAAATGTACCTTTTCTTCTCTTCTCAGCCCTAAGCTCCATTCCCAGCCATAAAAACAGAGGCAAACACACATATATACTCAGAGAGACAGAACTATATGTACAAAGCAGAGCCTTCCCAGCCTTTCCCTCCTGAGTCCAGCTCTGCAGTTTGGGCTCCATTCCGGAAGGAAGGAAAAAAGGCCGTAGTCCTTCCCTTCTTCCAAAGGCTGACAATGGAATAAACAGCAGCAGCAGCAAAGGCCTTATTATCCCTGTGCATGCTGAGAAGGGGTCTTTGGGGCATCTGAAAGGAATGAAAGTGCCAAGGGAAGAGAAGCATAAAGGGACTGCTGAAGTCGGGAGGGAGGATTCGGGACCTGTTTCAGGCACCTTCCTCCCGGAACCCATTATTAGAGCCTTCCACAGCTCACTATGATACTTTAAATGACTATTTCACAGATAATATCTCTCAGATAAAAGCCAAATTGGACATCAGCATTATTGCAGAGGCTGTAAGTGA
>NW_024847126.1:0-504 GCF_019175285.1 Sceloporus undulatus
CTGCAAAAACAAATTGATTTGGAAAATGTATCCGATATAGGGAAGAACTTAAAAATGGCAAAACAAACTACATTTGAACACTCAAACAAAATTGGAAAATGGTTAGCAGTAAAATTGAGAGAAGAGAAAAATAAAAGTATAATAACAGAGATTCAAAACAATGAAGGAAAACTGGTCCAGAATGAGAATATTAATGAGGTCTTTCAGGATTTTTACAAGAACACAGATCATAGAAAAGGAAAAAATAGAAGGTTATCTGGGGAGAATTGAATTATGCACTCCAACGGAAGACCAGATAAATAGTCTAAATCGTGACATAACTCTAGAGGAGATTTCCCAAGCAATTGACTCTTGTAAAGAAGGTAAGGCACCTGGGCCTGATGGCTTTACGGAGAATGAATTGATTCAGCCCCTTAAAAGTACTATGAATGCCATCCTTAAAGAGGGAATCCCTAGGACATGGACGGAAACCTGTATTGTTGTAATACCCAAAGAGGGCAAAGA
>NW_024847126.1:604-1012 GCF_019175285.1 Sceloporus undulatus
TAGAGGAGATTTCCCAAGCAATTGACTCTTGTAAAGAAGGTAAGGCACCTGGGCCTGATGGCTTTACGGAGAATGAATTGATTCAGCCCCTTAAAAGTACTATGAATGCCATTCTTAAAGAGGGAATCCCTAGGACATGGACGGAAACCTGTATTGTTGTAATACCCAAAGAGGGCAAAGACCTGTTAGAACCTAAAAACTACAGACCTATTTCCCTTTTAAATGTAGATTATAAAATATTCGCAAGTATCCTAGTCCGGAGATTGAAAGATTGTATGCAAAATTGGATTGATAGGGACCAAAGAGGGTTCCTCCCAAATAGGCACATGAGTGACAATTTGAGAATTATATTGAATGTATTAGAATATTACCAACATCATAGTGATAAGAAAGTAGGTATATTGTTTG
>NW_024847127.1:0-1012 GCF_019175285.1 Sceloporus undulatus
TGTCATTTAAAGTGGTGTCAAACAGCATTATTTCTACAGTGTAGATGAGCTCCTAGACACACCATTCAACAATTGGTTAAATAAGTCTACATTAGTTGGGCCTAGTCAAGAAGACTGAAGCCAAGTATATGAATACCACTATAACCAAAAGAAAGATAGAAATAAATGATATATTGGAGATGATAGGCAATCAGTTTTGGCTTCAGTTATGTGGAATATGTAAGAGTCAACAGGAAATAATATCTATAACAGGTTGCCAAAATCCACTAGAAGAAATATTGATGATGAAACAAGAAGGAAGGAAAGGGTTAAGCGGATTTACAAGATTCTATTGGATAACAATACAATTTCATAGAAGATCTATTGGGAGTGTGGGAAAAGGATGTTAAGATTAATAAGAAAGAAATCCAACAATGGATGCAAGAAACTAAAAATACTAAAATTAATAAGGTTAGAGAACAACAGACAAAAGTAATAGGTAGATGGTATAGAACACCACCACAGATATCATATATTAATAAAAATGTATCATCTCCTTGTTGGCATGGATATGGAAGTAAAGGAACATATATCCATATGTGGTGGGAGTGCTGCAAAGTACAAAGATTTTGGAAGGAAATAGAACAAGAGATTCATAAACCAATAGGGAAAATTCAATTAAATAAATAAAGATGTATAATGCTAGGAACACAGGATTACAGAAGGAGGAGGAATATTTAATCAAACAGTTAATTATAGCAGCACATGAGTAATTGCATATGGCTGGAAGGGTAAAGAAAAATGGAACGGTAATAGATGGCAGAAATATATATCAGAATATATGATGTTTGATTTTAAAATGGAAAAAAGGAAGGTTTATTTTGGTCAAATGAAAGAAGTAGTTTGGGTTAACCATTGGAAAACAATGACTGAGTTCGTTGAGGAGGATGAAATTATTAAAGAAACAGTTAAAATGATTTTCCACATGAGAGGAAAAAGAAAATTAAAAAGAAAACACCGTTCCTGGGGTGGC
>NW_024847128.1:0-1012 GCF_019175285.1 Sceloporus undulatus
GGGGGGGGGGGGGGGGGAGACACACTTATTTTTTGTCCCAAGAAGATCCAGATCTCCATAATAATAATAGTAATAATAGATTTGTTTATAGCCTGCCTCTTCCCAGAGGATCGAGGCAGGTTACAATCATAAAATAAAACCATAACAAACATATGTGAAGTTGAATGTGAAGTCGAAGGCTTTCATGGCTGGCATCCTAACAATCATACATCACAAAAATGTCATAATCCCCTTATTATAAACTTAATACATTATAAAATACAATTAAATTAATGAATTAGATATAATTAAAACGAGGCATCACGGGTCAGGCAGGGCAAGCCATATCAATATCATGGGATGGTCAATCAGGGAAGGCAATACCGGATCGGTGTTCCCACTATGTTTTCCCTTTCCGAATCTCTCTGTACCATTTTACCCCTCTTGCCATTTACACTTGGCTATCGTTTCGGTTTCAAATGGAGGTGCCTCCATTTCCAGCATGATCTGAATTGATTTGGCAGCTTACTCGCACAACTGAAGATACAGATCGTTTCGGTGCGCACACATACCAAAAGACGCAGCAAAGGACCCCATGTGAAATGCAGCAGGTTAAACAGGTTTTTCTGTGCCACCCTGCAAACGGCATCAGGTGCATTTGAGGCCAGTCTCAACGTCATGGAAATAACCCGTTTCACAGCAGGTTATTTCTGTAGTATGAATGGGGCCAAAGAGAGAGAAGAGGTTTTCTGTGTATGCAAGGGTGTGTGTGTTTACCCATAGGGCAGCAAAACAGCTCTGCCCTTCCAAAGCGGCAAGGAACGTACTCATGCCCAACCCACAAATGCCCACAGCTCTGGGCCATCTATACGCACCTGGTCGCTCCTAGCTTTGCCATAGCGCAGGTTGGTGACAAAGTGTTCACAATTAAAGGTAGCCACGCTGTAATTCACTTCCTTTCCCAAGAGCGATTCTGCCTCCTGGACAATTTTGTTCGCGGGGCGCGGGCAGTATTCCGAATCGTATTTGTTAT
>NW_024847129.1:0-1012 GCF_019175285.1 Sceloporus undulatus
TAAAAGTTTCCCCGTTGTTCTGAGGGTGCGGGGCCAATTATGTAGGGAGAGGTGTTCCCTTAAGTAACTCGGGGTCAAGCCATATAGGGCTTTATAGGTAACGACCAACACACAAAAATAACCCCAACACACCTTTTTTCAACTGCACCCTCCATACCCAACCATTTCCATCTTAATGCAGAGGGCTCTTTTTTTTTGGAGGTTTTTGAACAGAATCTGGGTGGCCACCTGTCAGAAGTGAATTGATTGTGTCTTCCTGCATGGCAGAAAAGGGGTGCACAAGATGCCCCCTGGAGTCTCTTCCAGCTCTTTCTATCAACCCATGATCTAGTAAAATGAAGATTCAGCCTTTCTACAATGCACAATTATAGTGTTTTAATCCCATTTTCAACCATCAAGGCTTCTTCCTGTGGAATTCTAGGATTTGTAGTACTCCTTCCTCACCTCTCTGCACTACCTTCTGAAAAAAAATATTTAGACTTCAGCTTGGTTGCAAGAGCCAGAGAGCTGCCAAGCTATTTTTAAATGATGAATGGATTTGTAAAATCATCTCTGTGTTTTCTCCCTCTTTGCTGATTTTTCGTGTCTGTTAAAAATGCTCACAATCCAACGAAGCTTCTCCCCCGCTCCCGCCCCAAAAAAGGCAGATTCATCAATTAGGAATTCACTGCAAGTGTGACATCATGGTCTGAATTTTTCATGGAGTGTTACAATTTCAGGAGCAGCTAGAAAGACAGGGATTTTGAGTAGCTGCTGTTGGCTTGTGGCTGCTGCATTACTGGAGGAATTTATCTCATCTGATTTTTAATCCAGACTCTGTGCTGTTTAATACTTAACCTCCTTCCCGGTGCACTTTGGTTTTCCATACTGGGTGGGAAAGGTGTTGAGTGGATGGTGTCCCATATGCCCAAAGAGCATATGCTGAATGGGGGAACCACTTTGCATATAGATGCTCTTGGGCTTAATTTGCAGAAGTATCTGCCCCTCCATCTTCTAGAATACCCCAAAGGCA
>NW_024847130.1:0-1012 GCF_019175285.1 Sceloporus undulatus
TCCTGCTGAATGCAAGCATATATATATAATGGAAACCCAAGCTGAGAAATCCTTTATTATTGTCATTGTTGTCTGCTATTAAGTAAACTCTGGCCCAAAACACATGGGCCAAATGACGCAGATTCTGGCCATGTTCAGGGTGTAGTGTTCAGATGACGCACATCCCAAATGTGGCTGGTAGCCATGCCAAGCTCACGTCATCCTGAAATAACTGGGCCAAGAAAGAGTGGGCAGAATCTGGTCCTACTGGCAGCCTGGTTCAGGACTGTGGCAATGGCCTGGATTTGAACCGTGTGTGTGTAGTTGCTGCAGTCCCTGCATGAATGGCTCTGGTGTGGCCTCACCTCAGTCTATTCAGCCCATCTGTTTGAGGCCTCTGTCTTATGCCTACTCTGTCACTAGGAGTCCTCCAAGAGCCCCGATTGTCAATGTTTGTCAACTGGTCAAATCTTGTGAATTCAGGGCTCTGACTTCCTTCACTGAATGAAAAATTCCAAGTAGAATACTCTCCTTTTTTTCTCATTTTGGCTTGTTGTCAGAGTTTGGGATTAATCCGATTGCCTATTTGTGTTTTTTTAAATTAAAAAAGGAGTATTTGCAGTAGCTGAAGGTGTAAGAAATTATGTATCAGGGTTTAGAAGTATTGTAAAAAAACTTGTAAGTTATTACAACTTTCCTTGATGTCTTTAATTGTGCATTTCTTTCTTGCTTTCCTTTTTGTCTTCTTTTTTCTCCCCCCATGTATATCTTAAATGTGTTTAGAAATAACACACACACACACATACACACATCTTCTATGTTGTTGTTTGCTGTTAAATCAACTTTGACATGTGCCTACCCGATTGATAGAAAACCACCAGGAGTCCTGGATATCAATCATTGTCAACTGCTCAAATCTTGCCAAATCAGTGTTCTGGCCTCCTTTACTGATTCAATCCAAGTATAGCTTTGTCTTGCTCATTTCCTATGGCCCTTCAATTTACTGAGCATTATTGTTGTCCCCCCCCCCCCC
>NW_024847131.1:0-555 GCF_019175285.1 Sceloporus undulatus
AATGCACTCCTTCCTCGGAGGGTGATAGAGTCTCCTTCCTTGGAGGTCTTTAAACAGAGGCTGGATGGCCATCTGTCAGGGATGCTTTGATTTGGATTTCCTGCATGGCAGAAGGGGGTTGGACTGGATCAGGGCCCTAGTGGTCTCTTCCAACTCTACGATTCTATGATTCTATGATTCTATCCTCATATGCCTGATGTCTGTGCAAACATGGCTCCCGTATTGCCACAAAACCAAATTTGGCTGCTGCCACCCCAACCATGGCGTCTGTGGGCTGCATCAATAGGAATGCAGTGCCTAGCTCAAGGGAACTGGTAGGGCCAGTCTCTTCTGTGTTGGTCAGGCCTCCCTGGAACATTACTGTGCTCACCTCTGGGCAACCATAGTTCAGGAGGGATATTGGCAAGCTGGAGCGCGTCCAGAGGAAGCTGACCAAAATGGTGAAAGGTCTGGAAGCCCCCAAGCCTGATGAGGAATGACTGAGTGGCCAGGATGCGTTTCTTTTGGAGAAGAAAAGACTGAGATGTGACATGACAGCCATCCTTAAATACCTGG
>NW_024847131.1:655-1012 GCF_019175285.1 Sceloporus undulatus
AATGCACTCCTTCCTCGGAGGGTGATAGAGTCTCCTTCCTTGGAGGTCTTTAAACAGAGGCTGGATGGCCATCTGTCAGGGATGCTTTGATTTGGATTTCCTGCATGGCAGAAGGGGGTTGGACTGGATCAGGGCCCTAGTGGTCTCTTCCAACTCTACGATTCTATGATTCTATGATTCTATCCTCATATGCCTGATGTCTGTGCAAACATGGCTCCCGTATTGCCACAAAACCAAATTTGGCTGCTGCCACCCCAACCATGGCGTCTGTGGGCTGCATCAATAGGAATGCAGTGCCTAGCTCAAGGGAACTGGTAGGGCCAGTCTCTTCTGTGTTGGTCAGGCCTCCCTGGAACA
>NW_024847132.1:0-1012 GCF_019175285.1 Sceloporus undulatus
GCTGAGATATATCTTGGTGTCATGAGGATACTGATAGCACCCCGCCCCATGCCGCTGGATGATCTCTACCAGCGGTTTCATGTAGATGTTAAACAGCATTGAAAGAAAGCATTCTTGAAGTTGTGCATAGATGGTACCTCACAACATACAACTTGCACAACTTACTAAGAGCCCTACCTCGTGCTGTTGGAGAGGATGCATTAATAGAGGTATCTTCCTGCACAGATTCAAATTGATCCAGTATGATCTCATTCACAGAGTCACTGGACACCTGACCTATTACCTCTGCAATAATGCTGGCATCCAAGTCAGCTCTTATCGTTTAAAGCAGGGGTCCTCAAACTCCAGCCTTCCAGATGTTTTGGACTTCAGCTCCCAGAATCTCAGATCATTGGTCAAGCTGTCAGGGAGGTCATTATGAGGTAGGAAGGAAATTTGCATGTGGATGGTGATTGGCTGAGGGACAAAGATAAAGGAGGAGCCTTTGTGGGGCTATGAAAGTCTATTCAAATTGACTGTAGACTACGGAGATAGGAAGGGAATTTGCATGTGGATGGTGATTGGCTGAGACTTCTGGGAGATTAAGTCCAAAACACCTGGAGGGCTGGAGTTTGAGGACCCCTGATTTAAAGCATCACAGTGAGCTGTGATAGCTCTTACAATGGGTCCTTGGGGGTGGGTATATCAGTCTGGTCCTAGATATCCCCACCTGTCTTCTATAGTCCCATTATGCTTCTCTTCTCTTGGCACTTTCACTCCTTCCTTCCTTCCTTCCTTCCTTCCTTCCTTGCTTCTCTTCCTTTCACCTCCAGCCAGGCAGAGAGCTGAGCCAAGCCAGAAGCAACCCTTTCTCTCCCCCAATTTCTCCAGGGGCCAAGGAAGGCAGCAGTGAGAGGGGCATGGCCAGGACTGTAGATCCCCCCGAGGCCAGAGGACGCCAGCCAGGAGACAGCCTTCTCCCTTAACATCCCTGGCTCCCAGTGGCAGGGACACAGTGGTGAATGATGGGTGA
>NW_024847133.1:0-498 GCF_019175285.1 Sceloporus undulatus
TATTGCCCAGCTCTTCAGCCAAAAGGCTATCAGAGCAGCTTACAAATTGTTAGACATTTTCCTGCCCTCAGGCTTCCAATCTAAAGAGACAAGAGACAAAAGGAGAAGGGAATGGCAGTGGGGAAGGGGGAAAGTTCAGTAACTCTTCATTCTCCCAGTTCGCCATAGAAATTCACTGGCTGACCTTGGGCAAGTCACATGCTCTCAGCTTCAACTCCAACTCTGCACCTCTCTCATGGTGATGCTAAGGTCATGCAATGATAATAATAATAATAATAATAATAATAATAATAATAAGAAGAAGAAGAAGAAGAAGAAGAATTGGCAAGGAGAGTGCAGAATATCCATGAATGAGAGAGTGTGACTTACCCAATGTCACCCTGTGGATTTACATGGCTGAGCTGGGATCAGGACTCTAGCCTCCCTGTTCACCATAGAAATTCACTGGCTGACCTTGGGCAAGTCACATGCTCTCAGCTTCAACTCCAACTCCTAGGT
>NW_024847133.1:598-1012 GCF_019175285.1 Sceloporus undulatus
GAGGCAGGGCATGACCAACTCTGCACTTCTCCCATGGTGATGCTAAGGTCATACAATAATAATAATAATTGGCAAGGAGAGTGTACATTCTCTCAGCCTCAGAGGCAGGGCATGACACACCTCTCTCCAGCTCTCTCAAGGTGATGCTAAGGCAAACCTACTTTTATTTTGCATTTTAATATATATATATATATATATATATATATAGCAAGGAGAGTTCAAAATATCCACGAATAAGAGTGTGTGATGCATCCAAAAAGAGCATGCCATAAAGGGCAGAATGTCTTATCTACCACCAACACACAAAATGCCTCCTCTTTTGTTCTCTTTTGTTTTTCAAAGTAAAGCTGTTTGAGTGAGCAAAGATATGGGGGGGAATCACCCTAACAAAGGAAATAGCCTCTGGTAAAACCC
>NW_024847134.1:0-1012 GCF_019175285.1 Sceloporus undulatus
TTTCCTGATCTGTCCGCCTTGTCAACAGGAACGGAACGGGAAAACTGTGAGTGCGATAAGGTTCATAGAACAACATTGGCATCCAGTCTCGGTCCACTGCCATTTCAAAGCAACAATAAGCCTGGAGTGATTTTGTAAACTTCCAAGGTACTTGAGGTTCTACAACATGGAAACAAGAGCAATGCAAGACAATTCAGAACATGTGGACTATATTTCTTGAGCAGCCGGAAAAGTGGTACCTATCAGGGATGGACAGCTGGCTGAATTCAAATGTAAATGTGCTTCTGACAGCACATGCCAACTAAACTAGGAATGTGGATACATGTGTGATGATACTGCAGTGCTGTGGCCTCATACACATTGAAGGAAGACATTTACCTGGGCAAACAGTCTGGTGCACAACAGGAAGAACAGCTTGGTTGCAATGTAGTGATTTACTGGGCAAAACTTCTGTTGAAGCTTTGGTTAATACCTGGAACACTGATACCGCCAAGGCCAGACACAATTGCTCCCAAGCGTCCTTTCCAACCTGCTCCTAATCATAAATCATGGTATACGGAAGATCTGAGGAAAATGTTTTTGATAATAATCTTTATTGAATTTTTACATAATCACTATAAACACATAATTTTTTCATAAACATATATCTAATTGTTCTTCACTTTACTAGGTGCACACCAAAATGGTGCCATGGGGATGGGGTCATGGCATCGACTTTTGCCAGTATGTACACGGCCTCATTCTCTATCTTCTCTAGGAGCTGAGATACAGTGCAAAATGTGCGGGTACTCTTCCATTAAATTTTTTTGCAAGAAATGAGCCTCTGTATTTCAGGCACGAGGGAAGTGAGAGTGAATGGTGTGAGTGGCAGAATGGAAGAAGCAAAAGAGGTACACATTGTGAGGATGCAAAGTAGGGGGAGGGAAGGAGTAGGAGGGGAGAATGAGCAATGTAAATGGCAGAGTAGTAGAAGAAGAGCGGGGCAGATTGTGAAGGCTGAGTTGGGGTGTGA
>NW_024847135.1:0-1012 GCF_019175285.1 Sceloporus undulatus
ATTAATATTCTGCTCCCCCCGATTTGGGACACAAGGCAGGTTCTGACCATTAAAACAACTGTTGTTTTTGTTGTGTGTCTTGAAGTGGTTTCTGACTTATGGCGATGCTATCCTGGGTTGTTCTTGGCAAGATTTGTTCAGAGGAGCTTTGCCATTGCCTTCCCTTGAGGCTGAGAGAGTGCGACTTCCCCAAGGTCACCCTGAAGGCTTCTTTTTTAAATCTTTATTGTATTAAAATACATATAACTTATAACAAACAAATGAACAACATGTAAATTACCATACATACATAGGAATGCCATATATACATATAATTCTAAATGCAAAATACATTAGAATAAACTTCCAAACCTAAAGGGACAGCTAGCTCCTTTCTTTCAATAATCCTCTTCTATCTCTGGCTAATTAGTCTTTACATCTTTTCTTCGATTTAGACTCATGGCGACCCTATGGATGAGAGTCCATAATTCTCTATTTGTCTTCATACTTGACCTATACCAGTTTTATTTTGAATTGGAATTATTCCCTCCCCTTTTCAATGTAAATCCTTTGTACATATTCCCCAGATATTACCATTTCTTCCCACAATACTTAGTAATCTTCATTACAAATTTGACGTTTATATAATCTTTATTATTTTCTGAGTCATAAAAACAGAAAACAACTACACAAATACAATATCCATAACATCACTGTCACAAATCTTTCCGTTTCCTTGGACCACTTTCTGCTTTCTGTCTTCTTGGCCTTTCAAAGAGCTCACTTTCATCATATTATAACCGAACCCTGATTTTAAACACACATTTTATGCACAACTCTAAAACGTATGAACACAATACATCCCAATTGCTTATTGATAATATCAGTTTCCATTTATGTTCTTATCTATTGTCAAAATACCGTATGCATAACTTCGCAGTATTCGATTCCTTCTTTATCATGCTTTACTTTAAACAGGAGACAAGGGCGGGCTACAGACGGGCAGGGGAGGACGTCTTGGAGGTGTATTCTG
>NW_024847136.1:0-1012 GCF_019175285.1 Sceloporus undulatus
GCCCGGGATCCCCTCTAACACCACAGACCTCGGCAGGGTCTCGGATCACAAGGGCACAACCCCTGCCTGTGAAGCCTAAACGCACCGGGCCGATCAAGCCCAATTACAAACCGACTCAGACAGCACCAGCAACTGAAAGTGCACCGATCTCCCAAGTCTCTCCCCCAGATCCACCAAAACTCCCCGCCTGCCCACAAGTGATTGCCAAACTAACTCCGGACCTTTGGGGACAGCCGTTAGTAAAGGCAAGGATAGACAAGGACCCCGTCACTCCCGCACAGCTCCTAGTAGACTCTGGAGCCGCGGTAAACACCATACACCCCGATCTGGCCCAAGCCGGGACCAAAACCTCCACATGTTTAGAGCTCACAGGATACGGAAAGGGCCGGCAGCAGGCTGCGATATGGAGTAACATTCCACTGCAGCTTGGGCCCCTCTTAGACCACATTCAGGCTTGTGAAAACCAGAGGGAGGACGACGGCATTCTGGGAGTAGGATTTTTAAAACGCCACAAACTGACACTGCCAATGGATTCCTCTGGCAGCTTGAAGAGGGACCCCTCCAAATTTCGGCCATCCACAGATGTGCCGCCCTCAAGGCCCCAATGCCCCTTTTTCCCATAGCCACAGACCCATGGGTACAGGACTTCCCCGAGGTCTGGATTTCGGACAAGGTGGAATGTGACACCGTTAAAGGAGCCTGTGTACTCATTGAGGGAAAGGATCCCCCTCCACAAAAACAGTACCGATACCCCAGAGAAGCAGAAGAGGGCATTGCCAAGACCATAGAAGGACTGCTCAAATGGGACGTAATTCTGCTTATGCAGTCCATATGCAATGCACCTCTGTGGCCCGTGCTGAAAGCTGATGGCGTCGCATGGAGAATGACTGTAGACTTTAGGGCCCTAAACGCAGTCAACCCCTCCTGTCGCCCCGGTGGTGGCAAAATACAATGAGATCCTGGCCGCCATTGCCGCTGGAGCCAAATTCTACAGTGTAATTGACCTGGCTAA
>NW_024847137.1:0-1012 GCF_019175285.1 Sceloporus undulatus
AAGCCTAACCTGTCTCTCACCACATTACCACACTACGCTATTCCACTTTTACTGCTCTGACTGCTCCTTTTGTATTTTGGGGTTTGCAGTTCAGTGAGGCCAAAGAGCTCTGTGCCTGAGAATTCTACATGCCTCCCCTTAACTGCAAATCCCAGAATGCAACAGGAGGCAGCCAGAGCAGTTACAGTGGCATAGCAGTGCTGTAAGAGTGTAGTGCAGTAGAAGTATGTCATCTAGTTAGTGATTTTTCTCTCATCTAACATATGAGACTGTCAAATTCACTCTCGGTGTTCAGGTCGGCTGGTTAATGGTTACGTTCACACCTATTAAGCTGATCAGAGGAATGTATAACTTCACAGCTTCACAGCAAGTCCCAAGGGGCCCATAATAGATATTCCCAACAATGGCTGGAGGGCATAGGGATGCAGAGGTGGAAGCAGAGAGTGGGGAGTGAGCGATTAAATATGTGATTGACTGGCTCTTGTAGCTAGTATACATTCAGACTGTGCAGAAAAAATGTACAAAAAAACCTTCTGGCCTGAACCCAGTCACTAGCCCCAACTAAAATAGTCCAATTGAATCAATGGGATTTGCATGCGTGTTGACCTATGTTGTTTAGAGTCCTGTCAGTGTATTATGCATAAATAAGTCCCCATTAGTTGGACAATTTTATCTGATACAGAACTGATGTATTCAGTTCCCCATTACAGAAGCAGACTATATGGATCCACGGTGTGCATAAAGATGCACATGTGCATTTGGTTGCACAATGTCATGCTTCACTAGGGAAAAATATTGTGCAACTCCCGCATAAGAAGTAAGATCTTGATGATTCAAATGTGGATCTTGATAATGTGGATCTTGATAATCTGTTTAAATGATTCTGCTTTAATTGGGACTAGCAATTGGATTTAGGCCTTTGTGTTTATCCCTCTGTATAAAAAGTAAATCCTTTAGCAGACTGACAGGCAGTAATAAATATTATTTTCAGATTGTTCAGACTCTAGAATGT
>NW_024847138.1:0-1012 GCF_019175285.1 Sceloporus undulatus
TGTCGGAGCCCTGGGCGCCGCCATTTTGGGGGGGAAATGGCGGCGAAATCTTGTGCGACCTTCTCTGAGGTCGCGCGAGATTTCGTCGCCGTTTTTTGCCCAAAATGGAGGCGAAATCTTGCGCGACCCCCGGGAAGGTCGCGTGAGATTTCGCCGCCATTTTGGGCAAAAAATGGCGGCACCCATAGCAGGCAAAAGCCGCAACCGGCGGCGGTGGCAGCGGCAGCAGGAGGAACCAGGGGCCGGCTTAAAGGCCTCTGCGGGCTGCATCCGGCCCGCGGGCCAGAGGTTGCCGACCCCTACTCTAACAGAAGGCAGACAGTGGTGGGCCACTTCTCCTCTCCTTTGAACAAATTAAATAAGATAAAACAAATTAAAACAGCAACAACAAATAAAAGTCCAGCACATGATGCAAGGCCTGTTTCTCCTGAAAAATCAATTCTCAAAGGCTTGCCAGAATAAAAATGAGTTTACCTGCTTCTGGAAAGATAGTAAGGAGGGTGCCATCCAGCATCTCTGGGAAGGGAGTTCCTGGAAGCAGCCACTATGAAGGCGCACTCTCATGTTCCCATCAAATGTACCTTTGAGGGTGGTGGTGCAAAGAACAGAGCCTGCCCAGAAGATCTCAAAACAAGGGCAACTTGTATGGCCCTTCATATAACCTGGACCATATAGGTCATTAACATCACTTTGAATTCTGACTAGAAGGGGACAGGCTGTCGGTGGAGCTGCTGCAACAAGGGAGTTGTACACTCACTGTAGTCAGTCCTAGTTAACAATCAGTAGTTTTGCTAAAACACTGTCCTTTTAACATTAAAAAAGAATAATAACTCACGGTATGTTGATGAGGTTTACAAGGACAGTATGTCCTGTCCACTCCATATTTCTCAACGTACGTTGGGTATCGAATCTCTGATTCTTCCCCCTACATGATTTTTGTTCTTTAAAAAAGCAGCAAGAGTAGAGATTGCTTTCAAGTACTCCTTAGCTCTTTTCCCTACTCCTGATTTAG
>NW_024847139.1:0-1012 GCF_019175285.1 Sceloporus undulatus
GCCTATAATTGGCTGTATCTCCAGCTGCTCCAGTTACCCTGCATGTGCCTGTTGGCTTAGTCCAGATCCTTCCAGGACCAGCTCAGGCCTGGTCCTGCAAAGACTTTGGCAGCAGGACTCCAGCAGCCAGAAGTTTCACCCTACAACGACTTACACAGGTGGACCCTTACAATGGGTAAAAGGATATGTGGTTCTTTTGAGATGATGAGGAAGTTGGGAAATGTAACTGGAATACATGTACAGGGCTCCCCCGGGTTACGAAATTAATTCGTTCCGCGGCGCCATTCGTAACCCAAAAAGCATTCGCAAGCCGAAGCCCCATAGGCGCTAATAGCGAAAGCCGTGATTTGGTGCGAAAAAGCGCCGAAAAGCACCAAAAATTTTTTCGTAACCCGAAATAACCTTCGTAACCCGGAACAGTTTTTTTTAATGGATTTTTTTCGTAACCCGGAAATTTCGTAACGCGGCGCATTCGTATCCCGGGGTACCAGTGTATATCTAGATAAATAGGTGTTTGTATTGGTATGTGTAAACATATTGTACTTGTGTTTTTATATTTAATAATTTTGAGTCTGTTAACAAAACCCTTGTTATAATGTATTTTACAAGTTTGTTCATATGCTGTGTATGCACTACTCTTGCTGTTATTTAATTTGTTGCTGTTGCTGTTGTTTTGTTTTTTATACTGCTTATGGTTTGTTAACAACTACAAGCCCCAGAGTGCTCTGGGGCTTGCCCCAGCTCCCTATTGGTGCTTGGGGCGAAAGGGAGGCCCTTCTGCCCTGCGACGCTCTGGGAGCTGGGCTCGGTGACCGGGAGTTCCGGTCCTCCAGGGCAGATGATTGGTTCAGCTGCCCTGGAGGAGGAGTTTCCTGGTCAGGTGGTACTGAGGGCAGGGCTTAGGCCTATAGAGGCCGTGCTGCCAGCCCTGGCCCTCAGTCGGCGCTTGGCTACGGATGGATAGGAGCCAAGCAGGAAGGGAGGAGGAGCTGAGCCTTCTCCCACCCACCCA
>NW_024847140.1:0-1012 GCF_019175285.1 Sceloporus undulatus
TTATTTTATTGAGTGTTGGACTGTGACTCTAGAGACCAGGGTTCGATGCTCTGCTCAGCTATGAAACCCACTGGGTCACTTTGTTCCAAGTCACACTCTCTCAGCCTCAGGGGAAGGCAAAGGCAAACCTCCTCTGAACAAATCTTGCCAAGAAAACCCCACTATAGGCCCTAGGGTCGAAAATGAAGGCACATAACAGCAACATGGAAAATGTTGATTTAAAACAGTTTTAAAAGGCCCCTAATAGGATAAAATTAACAACACACCTCAGTTAAAAGCCCCTCTGCATCAGCTAGTTAACAGTCAAAAGCTTCAATAAGCAGAAAGGTTTTTACTTGCTGGTGCAAAGAGAGAAAATGGGGTCAAAATTAGCTTTTCAGGTATGGCACTGACCACTCTCTCCAAGTTCCAACATTTGTGTTTCCATCACACACCTTGCCCTTTTATGATCCCTCTCTGAGTTTGATACCCAGGATTCAAGGTGAGCACTATACTGGACAGGTGGATGGGCATTGGCTTCAGTGTGGGAATGAGGGATCAGTAACACCTCTCCAGATCCATCTGCACTGGAGAAATAATGCAGTTTGACACCGCTTTAGCTGCCATGGCTCAATGCTATGAATTTCTGTGATTTGTAGTTTTGTGAGATATTTAGCCTTCTCTTGTCAGAGAGCTTGGGTGCCAGAACAAGCTACAAATCCCAGAATCCTGTAGCATTGAGCCATGGCAGTTAAAGCGGTGTCAAACTGCATTATTTCTCCAGTGCAGATGCATGTTTCAGGCAGCATAACCCTTTCTCCCAAACTCTCTTTGCGTTCTCAGCTCCCATCAGGTCTCCATTCCTCTCTGCTTTACTGACCTTATCTCTATTGCTTGTTGTGATGATGTGCCTCCATGTCATTTTTGACTTAAGGTCACCTTAAGGCAAACCTATCACAGAGTTTTCTTGGCAGGTTTCTTCAGAAGGGAGCAGCCACTGAGAAGGCCCTGTCCCATTTCCTCACCAAGGTCC
>NW_024847141.1:0-1012 GCF_019175285.1 Sceloporus undulatus
AGCCTCCTGAGAAGGGCAATATCCTGCCTCTTTCTTTCCTCTCCTCTCCCCACTTTTGAGTTGATGGGGTGCAAACTGAATGGCACTCAGAAACTGAAGTAAGCTGAGAAGGGGGAAAGTGGAAGGAGGAGAGAGCAATCGGGACATTTTTAAAAGCCCCTGAAAAAGTGGGTTGACAGAGCATTAACCAGGACTGTCTTTGCCAAACTCAGACAGTATGTGATTTGCTTCCTTTCATAAATTGGCCCAGCAGTGACAGAGATGAAGCTAATAGGATAGTGACTTACCGAAGGACTGTCTCTGGTAAATTGGGAGAGTATGTTCTCCATTTGGTTTCATGAACTGGCCCAGCAGTGTCACAGATGAAACTAATAGTCAAGAACCTCTACTCACCAAAGAGTTCTTGTACCTCTGCATCCTCTTTCTCTTGGAGCCCAACTCCGTCCGCTTGGCCTCTGTGTCGGCCATCAGGTGGGCAGGGGTCCTGGTGGTCTTGCACTTGGGTCACTTCCAGCAAAAGGTGCCCCAAAGCTGTGTCCAAGGGGGCCGAGATGAAGTTCCTGCGAAAGGAGACCAGAGATTCAAAAAAGGACGCAAATTGGATCTCCTATAAAGAATTAATGCAAATAGATAGAACTGGTTATAGAATAAAGACACGAGAAGATCCTAATGATCAGGGTTACGATCTTTCATGGTTCTTTTACAATTAAGAGAGCTCTTCCTAATGGATAAAAACAATACGGTATTTGCAAATCAGACTCTGATCTAGAACAGGAAATAATGTTGAATAAAGATGCCTTATTAGCAAGACTTTATAATTGTATTCTTAAAAAATCTGTACAGAAGAGGAAGTTATTAAATAAAATATGGTTACATGGTCTCAAAACTTTGGTTTTGCAATTGAATTAGACCAGTGGGAATAGACTTGGAAACAAAGATTGAACTATACTTGCAGCCAAAACATCAAAGAGAGTTATTATAAAACATTTTTGGTGGTATTTAACACCAGAGA
>NW_024847142.1:0-1012 GCF_019175285.1 Sceloporus undulatus
CCCCCCCCCCCATCATGTGGTTGGGCATGTAGCATGACACCAGCACGGTGATGCCCGGCATGTGTATGTCATGCCCTCACGCCTAGTCTGCGCAGGCTCTCATCTTGTAATTTAAATGAAATAAAAGTTTGAATATCAATATTTATGATCCTTAAAATTTGTTTCATTGATTTCAAGTATAAAACCAACTAAACCCAGCAATTTGACAAACAAACTGACAGACAAATGTATAAGTTTGCATAAATGAATACATCCTGAATTTGTGAGAAAATATTTGAGACATCAGTAACTGTAAATATCAAGATAGGTCAAAATAAATATCTATGTATGCATTCTACAAAGAGGATAAAAAGATAAAGTGTTTGTTTACTTTATGCCTCCTGCTGTCTTTGAAGAACTTTATTTATCCTAAGAGAAACTGAAATCAACAATTGTAGTTTTCAAGTATTTGTAGAAAAGCAATAACTTCGATGTTAATAAATTTGGTTTGACTGGAATAGACCGTGCAGTACAAAACTTTTCTAGCAGCTGCATCTACTGTAAATATCTAAACTTTATTTTATATCTGAAATAGTGCTTGGTTCAGCAAAAATGTATGCTGTTTTAAAGAAAGAAATTGCCCTGTTCATCTAAGGCTAGCAATGTATTAAAAGATAATATTTCTTTCTGGTATACAGTGTGACCATGTACAGCGGTCAATCTTCTCTGGCTGTATGTATTTTGTAACATATTAATTCTCAAGTGAAAAATCATTGATATTTGTATATCTCTCCATATCCTGTCCTCTTTGCTTTTCTCTTTCCTCTGCCTCAAATTTCCTGTTTTTCTCATTTTCTTTAGCCTCCAAATTCATTCTTTCAGATTCTCTGTCAGCTTCATATTTTCTGTTTTTCTCATTTTCATCATCCTGAAATCTCCCTTCCCTTTCCTTCTTCCCATTGCAATTTCATTCTCTGAGATTTCATCAGCTTCAAATTCCAAGATTCCAGTTCTATTTTGTTCTCTCAAAATC
>NW_024847143.1:0-1012 GCF_019175285.1 Sceloporus undulatus
TTTTTCCCTATCCAGCTTTTTCGTATCCCGAAAATTTCGTATCCCGATCATTTCGTATCCCGAGGCACCAGTGTAATTGGCAGCTCTATTCCCAATCTCCATTGTGGTTTACATCAATGTTTTTACTGCCTTCTCCCATCTCACTTTCCAAGTATTAAAAGGAAATAAAGAGACATTATAGGAAATAGCAGACATGACTTAGAAGGCTTGTATAATCTCTGCCAAAATTAATTTTGATAACTGTTTAGAGGGGAGAAATACACAATGCTTTGTTTCCTCCATAGTATCTGTAGCATTAACCAAATCATTAATGCCAGATATGTACTGTAAACCAATGTGATCAAACACATCATGATGTAACATAAAATTTAGGATCACATATTTCAAAAGATTGTGAGTGTGTGTCCTTCTCATTCAAACATATTTGTGATATTCCAAAGTCATTAAAGCTTGGGAATGAGCACCTGGAGATTTTCTTCTGTTTAATGAAATACAGAAAGAAACATGTCACACAGTATTAGTAATACAGCAGTAGTTAGCACAGGTGAAGGAGTTCTGTGAACCCAACTGATTCCTTTAACTAGGAGCCCAGTGACAGATAGTTCACTTTTGCTCCTCATTGCTGCTTCCTGCCATGGAAACATCAGAGCTGAATCTAATGAGCTTCCCCTCCTGTAATCTCCACATCTTTCTCAGATGAACTGTAGTGTTCAATTACATCCCTGCTAGAAGAAATCTCAGTATGGTCCATACAGAGTTGTCAAGATTCTTTAATTCATTCTTAACTTTGAAAAGAGGATTTCATCTAGCCTTCTCCTATCTGGGTTCCTTTCACATGTCAAAACGACAGTACAGTGGTACCCCGGGATACGAATTACCCATCTTACGAATTTTTCGGGATACGAAAAAATCCCATAGGGATTTATTGTTTCGGCTTACGAAGGTTTTTTCGGGTTACGAAAAAACCTCGGCGCTATTTCGCCACCGGAGGGCAGCAGAGAGCTATTTTTTT
>NW_024847144.1:0-1012 GCF_019175285.1 Sceloporus undulatus
GCGAATCAGATTCGTCGTTCCCACTGGTTGAACACTCCTTTGAATCATTTTTTTTTAAAAGAACCGCCAAAAAACTAATGTCTGAAAAGAGTGTGGGTTTTTTGCATCTGTCTCACTTCAAAGCTAGTCCAAATGATTGCAGTCTTCCAATGGAGACGAGGCACATATAAAGCGATTAGCAAACTGTTTCAAATCATAGTGGGAACAAGCCCCTAATTTACTTTTCTATAAGAATTCATCTATATACTGGAGAAATTAAAGGTTGCCCTTGGGGTTTGCTGTCTTTGAGGGTTTGCTGTCTTTGGCCACAATCTCACTGGTATGATACACTGGTGTAATTATGCCAGTGTGGGCCATGGCAGCAGGCAGGGAAAGGCTACAGGCACTGTGACAGTGAAAGAAGTCAGGCATTGGATAATTAAGATGTTTAGAGCTTGTAGATTCTGTCTCACTCCCCACCATTGCAGAACCCTGGAGAAAAAAATGCACCTGCTAGTATGGTGTAGTTCACCAATAGGGTTCTAGCCTTGGTGTCCCCAGAAAATGAGTATGGGTGCCCTTTAACACTGCACAGTTTTAATGCTATGTCTCCACTTTAACTGTCTTGGCTCCATCCTGTGGAATTGGGGAGTTTGATTAGGCCCTACCCTAAATGGCAGATACCAGGATTCCACATGATGTTGCCACAGTGGTTAAAGTGGGATCATAGCACTATCATTACGTAATGTGAAAGGGTCTCTAGCCCTGCCCAGAGTTCTTATTCTTATTCAGACTAAAGCATGACAAAATTTTGCAAGAATGAGATGGAATCCTGAGAACTGCCTCAAGACTAACAATGTTTATTTCCTTCATAGAATCATAGAATCATAGAATCATAGAGTTGGAAGAGACCGCAAGGGCCATCCAGTCCAACCCCCTGCCATGCAGGAAATCCAGATCAAAGCATCGCCGACAGATGGCCATCCAGCCTCTGTTTGAAGACCTCCAAGGAGGGAGACTCCACTACACTCCG
>NW_024847145.1:0-1012 GCF_019175285.1 Sceloporus undulatus
TCGAAGCAGCTTTATTTTGGCTGTCTGTAACAGGCCACTGATTCCTTTTATGTCACTATTCTATATATTTGCATCTTTATTCTGCAAATACACATATTATTATTAATTTTTTTTATATCCTGGCTTTTGTTGACTGAACTCAATGTGGCTCCTCCTCCTCCTCTCTTTGGATGCATTTACACTGTAAAAATAATGCAGTTTGGCCATTTTAACTGCCATGGCTCCATCCAACAGAATCCTGGTATATGTAGTTTTGTGTGACACCAACACTCTTTGGCAGAAAAGGCTAAAGACCTTGTACAACTACAAATCCCAAGATTCCATAGGATGGCGCTACTTAAAATGGTGTCAAATGGCATTACTTCTACAGTGTAGATGCACCCTTTATTACCACAACAACTCTGTGAGTTAAATTTGGCTGAAAGAGAATGACAAGCCCAAGGTCATCCTATGTTTTTCATGGCTGAGAAGATACTTCAAGTTGGTCCTAAGCCAAATCCAACACCTTAACATCTATACTGCAGTGGCTCTCAGTACAGTATACTGAAAAACAAGTATGTTATATTTCTAGGCCAAACTAAGAATGCTAGGAATATATTCTCATGGAAATATATGACATCTAACTGATAGAAAAACAGAGAAAATAATTTAAAGACCAAATAATTACAAAATAAAGACCAAAACCCAGCTACTAGACCCAACCTACACTAGACCCACTAAATCAGTTTTAAGTTGCCAAGTCAACACATTTGTAAATTCCATTGATTTAATGGATCTACTGTTGTTATTAGCAATTGGATTTAGGCCAAGCATTTACCTGGTTATGTTATTTGGGATGAGGGGCCAGGAGAGAGAGAGAACAAAACATTGTTTCAGATGTTATTTTTAAATGCTACCAACACATTCTTTCCTTTTAACCTTAAGCTCCTGAGTTTCCCCAGAGGAATAAAATCTAATAAAATCAAACCAAAGACCTTATTAAGAGTCTACACAGATTCATCAGAATAACCTA
>NW_024847146.1:0-1012 GCF_019175285.1 Sceloporus undulatus
AAACAGAACTATTTTAAATCGCTGATCTGCGCTAATGAGAGGCGTCCTCAACGTTTGTTCTCCTGCTTCAATACGCTACTAAAACCTTCCTCTCCCCCTGTCTTCTCATCATTTTCCCCCATTGACTTCGCCAACTACTTCATCACAAAAGTCACTACTATTCGACCTGAAATAGTTCCTCCCGACTTGCCCCCTACCACTAACCTCCTGGTACCTTCTACTAATAAACTCTCTGGGTTTCCCCCTGTTTTTCTGGATGAACTCTCTACGCTGCTAAATTCTTCCAAACCTACTACCAGCTCTCTTGATCCTATTCCCTCCCGTCTCCTAATCTCTATAGCCCCTTCTCTTCTGCCCTCGCTCCTCTATATCTTTAATCTCTCTCTCTCTATGGATTCCTTCCCTTCTGACTTTAAACATGCTCTCGTTTCCCCAATTCTGAAACCCTCTCTCGACCCCTCTTCTTTGTCTAGCTATCATCCAGTTTCTCTTCTTCCTTTTCTTTCGAAGGTCCTAGAATGGGTCGTTTATTCTCGCTGTATTAAGTTTCTTGAAGCTAACTCCATCCTGGACCCTTTCCAGTCTGGCTTCCGCCCGCGGCACTCTACAGAGACAGCCCTCACCAAGATCTCAAATGATCTCTTACGGGCCAAGACAAACGGCCTCTACTCTATCCTCATTCTTCTTGATTTGTCTGCTGCCTTTGACACTGTTGATCACTGTCTCCTGGTTGATTTACTTTCTGACCTTGGGTTCTCTGACTCTGCTCTCGACTGGTTTAAATCTTACTTGTCAGACAGATCTTTTGCAATGGTCACGGGTGGTCAGACTTCATCCTCTGTTCCCCTATCTGTTAGAGTTCCCCAGGACTCTGTCTTGGGTCCCCTTCTGTTCTCTGTATACACACTATCCCTAGGTAAACTCATCAGTTCTTTTGGTTTCTCCTATCATTTGTACGCTGACGACACTCAGCTGTATCTCTCCACCCCTGACCTTTCGACGGGGCTTGAAC
>NW_024847147.1:0-1012 GCF_019175285.1 Sceloporus undulatus
CGCTGCCCAACTCTAAAACACCATGGAAAGTGCATGAGCTTCTTCTGCACCTTGTCAGTTAGTTCCAGGTCGTCCTCTGATTCTATGAGATCCATGTTTCTGTAGCCATGCCAGTAAGATCCCAGCGGCAAATGTGAGTCACCCTCTAATCCGCATTCAACATCCAAATGGGCTGCTTTGACTCCGTAGGTCAAAGAAAACCTGTCCATTTGAACAAAGAGTAGAAAGATGAGGTGGTGCCCCTTTTCCATATTGCATCTTTTCTCCTAAGGCCAAGAACCTATTGCATAAAAGTGTCCCAGACTCACTTGGCTCCCTTCCTCTGGGTCAGAAAGAAATGTCTGGTTCAAGATCGCCGTCTCTTCTTCATTTCGCATGATGCCTTTTTCATTCATCTTAAGGCCAGACAATTTTGTGGAGGGACCTTTCTTCTTTCCATGTCCTTTGTCTGGAGAAGAATTTTGTTTTAAGTATAAGAACAGTCTAACAAATAAATACAATTTTGCCTCAGCAAATGAAGTGAAACTCAGAAGAAGCATCATAGGATCTATCAGGCAGAACTCTCTTCATCATGTAAACTTTTAATAGGTTCGCTAGTGGTCAAGTTGAAGGCAGTTCTTCATTTGTCTGCGTTCAAAGGAGGTTTGTCATAGGCCACCTCCACCATAAAACTGTGGATGAAAAAGCCCAGCAGCCTATATGCCTAGAAAAGAAATTGAGGGCACCTTCCTGGTAGGATTTTTCTTAACCGCCTCCCAAATAATATGTCTTCTGTGAAAGATGACAAGCCTTGTGTTTTTTAAGGAGCAAAACTGTGTCTAAGCATGACCATGGAAGAGGTCCATACATTTCTAAATGGGGATGAGAAAGTGGAAGGAGACACAGTTTTCTCCTTCTCTCTTCTTGCTTGATCTTGGGGTCATTTAGTGGAGATGGGAAATTCAGGACAGACAACAGCAAAACAAAAACCACATTTCATAGAGTTCATGTAAAATTGTCAGTGATTCCAAAG
>NW_024847148.1:0-1012 GCF_019175285.1 Sceloporus undulatus
TGCCCTGAGTATCCACAAGAGGGCGGCGTTGTATTAGGAATGTTCTTGATTGATAAAACCGAAGTCTATGGGGACTAATGTGATTTTCCCATTGGCTCCCATTCCTGAGGGGGCGTGTCCTCCTTCCCTTTAACTGGACCTTCCTCCGCTCCCATTGGCTGCCTATTCCCCCCCCTCGGTTGCCTTGAAAGCAAAAAGGCCACCAGAAGGAAATGGGGGGGGGGGTTTGCAGCGCTGCATCATGGGAAATTTGCAACCGGGGGGTTTGCGGTGGTGAAACAGAGCAGAAGCAAAGCTGCATTCCACACCAGAACAATTCGGAGTGGAATCGGAAGCGATTTCTGTGCATTCGCTTGTTACTGATTTCACCAAAATGAGGGGTCACTTTGGAATCACTGCAGAAGCCCCACGGAAGGAGCCCCCATAGAAAGGAATCGCCTGTGATAACACTCACGTTGTCACGTGAATTCGCACATTAGACTCGCAGTGGCTTCAGATCTGAGCTGCAAAGAGCTGCAAAAACCTCCGTGTGATAGTCTTTGAGATTTCCCAAGGCACTGTGGTTTTGGGAACAAGAAGCTAATTACCATAATTCTTGTTGATAATAATAATAATAATAATAATAATAATAATAATATCCCTTTCTCCCTCATAAAGGGACACAACTGGAATTACAAGTTTAAGACAATAAACTCCCCTTTCCTGGAGTTTGCACCCATTGCTCCGTCTCGCGGTCTCCTCCGCTGGGAGGAGGAAGAGTGTGGAATTCTGGGAAATGCTGGGGGTTGGCTTGGAGCCTGAATAGGGTTCTAGAAGGCTGGTGGCTTTGACCGTTGGCTGCTTAGGAAGAATAAGGACTCCTTCAGGGTTTCCTTGGCAGGGAAGGGAAGGTGGGGGCCTCGAGATGGCGATGGGGGACCCCCAAATTTGGTTCCTCTGTGAGAAGGATGGCTGAGGGGAAGAGCCCCCATTTTGGAACCAAGGATGGGGGTCTGGAGGGTCTTCTGTAGGG
>NW_024847149.1:0-1012 GCF_019175285.1 Sceloporus undulatus
TAATTCGATTCAGATTCGAATCTCAATGGGAACGATATCGGAGGAATACGGGTCAAATGCACACTCTAATGGAAACGAAGCACCCATGATTCGTGTCCTGATCTGCGTTATAGGCCAGTGGGAATGAGGCCTTGATCTTCAATGTCTCTACACTAACGCACAGAGCATGGGAAACAAGCAAAACGAATTCAAACTGTTAGTACAACAAAGCAAATATGATATAATAGGCATCACTGTGGGATGAGTCTCATGATTGGAATGTAGGAATACACAGGTATAACATTTTTAAGAGAAATAGGCCAAACAGGAAAGGAGAAGGAATAGCCTTATATGCCAGGGACATTTACACCAGTGAAGAGATCCAGGACATCAATACTGGCAACCAGGTAGAGAGCATCTGGATTAAAAGTAAAGGAGGGGTCAACAAGGATGTTATTGTGGGAGTCTACTACAGACCCCCAAGTCAGACTGAGCAATTGGAGGATGTCTTTCTAGAACAGATGACCACACATTCAAAAAAGAGGGATGTAGTAGTGATGGGTGACTTCAACTTCCCTGATATTTGCTGGAAGTCAAACTCAGCAAAATCCTCAAGGTCTAGCAAATTCCTCACTTGCCTTAGAGACAATTTCATCGTCGAAAAGGTGGAAGAGGCAACAAGGGGATCAGCTATTTTAGATCTGATCCTAACCAACAGGGATGACTTGGTTAATGGGGTGCAAGTGGTGGGATCCTTAGGTGGGAGTGATTATGTACTACTGGAGTTTGTTATACAACAGAAAGGAGAAGCCAGGCATAGTCAGACATGCATTCTAGACTTTAGGAAAGCTGATTTTAGTAAACTTAAGAGAAATACTGGGGGTGATCCCATGGTCAGGAATACTAAAAGAGAAGGGAATTCAAGACGGATGGGAGTTTCTCAAAGGAGAGATACTGAAAGCACAATTTCAAACAGTTCCAATGAAGAAGAAAAATGGGAGATGTCTCAAGAAACCAGGATGGATGACTAAGG
>NW_024847150.1:0-1011 GCF_019175285.1 Sceloporus undulatus
AGGGCCTCGGCCAGGCTAGCACAGAAGCCTCCTCTCCTCCAGCCATGCGGAGGAGCTTCTCTCCCGGCAGAGGAGGACTCCTGGGGGCTGTGCGCTCACGCGCCACCGGCCCTGGTCACGTGTGGGGGCAGGGCCAAGGTGAAATCAAACCCCTGGGCCCAGAAAGCCCTCAGAAATAGCAGCAAGGTGCTGATTTAATAAATAAATAAATAAATAAATAAATAAAAATAAAATGGCTGGGAGAGGTCAGTGGGTCCGGGGGGCCTGGGACAGCAATGCAAAACCGGGCAGGGGCGCCCCCAGGGCCCAAAAAATGTGATTGTCCCGCCCACAGGTGGGACATGGCAACCCTAGCCACAACGAACTTCAAATCCCAGGATTCCACAGGATGGAACCAGGAGAGTTAACTCACTTTAGAACTGGATTATTTCTGCAGTGCAGATACAGTCTGAGTCGGTTGTAAAAAGGGAGAAGCACCCAATTCTTGTTTTTGCCCTCCTAATAATGGTTTTCCTTTAAAAAATAAGTAATTTGTTTTAGTGTCTATTCCTTATTTTTCTTGCTCTTGATTGTTTCATTCTAGGTAATATGAGTTATTCTGGTTTGCTACCTTCCTTCTTGCCTGAAAATCTATTAATAAGAAAACTGAGGAGACTTTTCAAATCTCCCAAATGAGCTACTTTTGGACTTTTTGGGGGGACATTCCTCCTCTTAGAAGCCAAAGCTCAATGTTTGTGAATAATAATAATAAGGCTTGTATTAAAACTATCCTCCCCATTTCTGATCCCTTTTAAAACCCATGTTCCCCAGAAGGAGCAGAGCTGTGTAATAAGGAAACCCTCTCAGAAAAGAGACACAAAAGACACACAGAGAGACACACTTCCTTCCTTTTGGCCCAAGGACCCTGATCTCCTTCTCTCTCTGGAGCCTCAGGAGAGAAAGAGAAGCCTCTGTTCAACTGAGGCCTCAGAGAAAGTTTCAGAACAATATTCCCCTCAGTCACAAGCAGCA
>NW_024847151.1:0-1011 GCF_019175285.1 Sceloporus undulatus
TTTCTCTCCTGAGGCTCCAGAGAGAGAAGGAGGCCAGGCTCCTTGGGCCAAAAGGAAGGAAGTGTGTTTCTTTTTGTGTGTTTTGTGTGTCTTTTCAGATAGGGTTTTCTTGCACAGCTCTGCTCCTTCTGGGGAACATGGGTTTTAAAAGGGATAAGAAATGGGGAGGATAGTTTTAATACAAGCCTTATTCTCAGTGTTGGCAACAAGCTTCGAAGATAATTCCCCAAACGTTTGGCCAAAACTCCCCAAATCCCCCCGTATCTCACCAAATATTCATTTCAACTCTCAAAATTACCATTAAAACCAACCAAACAATTTTTCAGTCCTAATACTTTTAGGATGTTTATTTTGACATGAAGGGGCTCCAGAAAGCTTTGTGCCAAATAGAAACATGTTCGGCTGCAACTGCACTGCAGAAATAATCCAGTTTGACACCCTTTTAATTGCCATGGCTCAGTGCTAGGGAATCCTGGGAATTCTAGTTTTGTGAGACATTTAACCTTCTCTCTCAGCAGACTCTGGTGTGACAACAAATTACAGTTCCCAGGATTTCATAGCACTGGGCCATGGCAGTTAAAACGGTACGAAACTGGATTGTCTCTGGAGTGAAGATGCAGCCTGAGCTGGGTCCAAGACACACTGCAGAAATAATTCAGTTTGAGACTGTTTTAACTGCCCTGGCTCAGTGCTAGGTAACCCTGGGAATTGTAGTTTTGTGAGAAAGAGCTCTGGTGCAATAATAAACTACAATTCCCATGCATCTGAGGAAATATGCTGAAGTCTAGGAAAGCTCATGCTGCCAACTTTTCTTTCAGTGAGTCTCAAAGGTGCTACAAGATCTATCTGTCTATCATCATCATCACCATTATTATTATCATTATTAATCCAAATGCAGCTGAAGAAGTGGACTTAAATTGGCAACACTGATATCCTGTAGACTCATTCTCTGGGGCTGTGATCTGGAAGCGTGGAGGCAATTCCCTTGTCAAACCAGGGAATCCTGGGAAT
>NW_024847152.1:0-1011 GCF_019175285.1 Sceloporus undulatus
TTGGCAGCCTTGCACATACTCTGGGGGCTCTGAACGGGGCGCAAAATGTTTAACTTCCAGGGTGAAGAATGAGGTCACTGTTTAGCACGTAATATCACGAGAATTGCTGCCTTTAGCCACTTACGAAAGGGGTATGCACCATCTGTGTGTGTGTGTATATATGCACACACATAAATACATACATACATATTTATATATATACATACATACTTATATATATACACATAGTGGTAAAGCCAAAAGTGTGATGCCTTTTTTATGTGTACACACACATTTCTCTGTATGAGTGTTTATACACACACACACACACACACACACACATAGAATCATAGAATTGAAAGAGACCACAGGGCCATCCAGTCCATCCCCATTCTGCCATGCAGGAACTCTCAATCAAAGCATCCCCGACAGATGGCTATCCAGCCTCTGCTTAAAGACCTCCAAGGAAGGAGACTCCACCACACTCCGAGGAAGGAGTGTGTTCCACTGTCGAACAGCCCTTACTGTCAAGAATTTCCTCCTAATGTTGAGGTGTAATCTCTTTTCCTGCAGCTTGCATCCATTGCTCCATTGGGTCCTAGTCTCTGGAGCAGCAGAAAACAAGCTTGCTCCCTCCTCAAAATGACATCTCTTCAAATATTTGAACAGGGCTATCATATCACCTCTTAACCTTCTCTTCTCCAGGCTAAACATCCCCAGCTCCCTGAGTCGTTCCTCATAGGGCAAGGTTTCCAGACCTTTCACCATTTTAGTCGCTCTTCTTTGGACACGCTCCAGTTTCTCAATGTCCTTTCACACACACACACACACACACACACACACACACACACACACACACAGAGATATACACATATACATATAGTGGTACAGCCAAAAGTGTGAAGCCGTATTTATATGTCTACACACACAGCTCTGTGTGTGTGTGTGTGTGTATACATACATATATATATACACACGTATACATATACATACATACACACACACACACACAAACTGTGGAGCAGCCAAAAG
>NW_024847153.1:0-1011 GCF_019175285.1 Sceloporus undulatus
TTTGATATTGTGTGCATTCAGGAAACAAAAATTAGAGGAAAAGAAGAAGGGAAGTTAAAAGATTTGAGATTAGGGAACCTACATTGTTCATGTCATAAGAAATCTAAAAGAGGGGTAGCTACATATGTAGATAAGAAATACGAGTCAAAATTAATATATAAGGATCTAGAGGGAAGATTGGTAATAATAGAAGTGTCAATTGAGGGGAAGAAATTGTATATAGCGAACATTTATGCCCCTACGGATAGGAAATCAAATTTCTATCAAATATTAAATACGGAATTGTCCAAACTTAATAAAAGAAATGTGATCATTGCAGGTGATTTCAATGGTGTCATCAAACCAAGCAGGGATAGGAAATCTGGGAAAACTATTGGGCTTAACCAAGGAAAACTTCCTAAAAGTGCTAAAGAATTAATGGAGGATCAAGATCTGATTGATGTTTGGCCAAAGTTACATGGTGATAAAAAAGGTTTTACTTTCTTCTCTGATTGTCATCTATCATACTCTAGGATAGACATGTTTATGGTCTCCAGAGATCTGTTTACTAGCATAGACAAAATGGAGATTGAACCCAGATCGCTTTCAGATCACAATCTTATCGAACTTTATATACATAAAATGCAATCACGGAGGTGGGAATGGAGATTAAATGAAAACATTTTAAATGATGAAACTTTTATTCAAAGAATAAGAAAGGAAATTACTCTTTTTTTTTTTGAGGAAAACGATAAGAATGACATGCCGATACAAACAATCTGGGACGCCAGCAAGGCAGTATTCAGGGGTTTATTAATACAAAGAGCTAGCGAGATACGGAAAGCTAAACAATTAAAAGCGAATAAGCTACAAGCAGAACTGAAAAAAACTGAAGAGGAGTTAAGGATGCAGCCACAAAACAAAAAACTAAATAACAAAATAAAAATGTTACAGAAAGAAATGCAAACAGATATAACTGAGGAATTAGCAATAGAAATGAAGAGATCAAAACAAGTACAATTTGAACATGCA
>NW_024847154.1:0-1011 GCF_019175285.1 Sceloporus undulatus
AGTACAGTATGTTGCTAGAGAGTGCAGACTGAACTTATCAATAATAGCTTCGTTTACAAGGACCTTTTATTAAGATGTATACTTCCATTAACTGCTTCAGGTTGTTACTACTGCCTGGCTTATGCCATTGTGACACAATAGCACAGTAGGTTTGTAGAATGCCAGTAACCAAGGAAAATGCTTTCTTTACATTCTGTAGATGATAACCACACCATAGTGCATAAATTAAGGAAACTGTCTCAGCAAAAAGGAGATATTAATCTTCTTTCAATATATGGCCAGATTTCACATATTTAAGCTATTTTAAAGCCTCTTTTTCAATGTAGCTCAAGGCTATCTGAAGCCAACTAACTTCTTTTTAAACTTGGCCACAAAAGTTGCCTCGTGATTGTCCCCTGAGGACCATTTTTAGTGGGCTCAAATAGAATTGTGCCTGGAATCACAGAACTGGAGGAGACCACAAGGGTCATCCACCAGTCCAACCCCCTGCCATGCAGGAACTCTCAATCAAAGCACCCCCAACAAATAACCATCCAGCCTCTGTTTAAAGACCTCCAAAGAAAGAGGCTCCACCACTCTCTGAGGGAGTGTATTCCACTGCCAAACAGCTCTTACTATCAAATAGTGCTTTGAAAGCTTGCAACAAGTATATTGTGCATGTTGGTTGGCCAACAAAGGTATTACTGATGGGTTTTTGTTTGTTCTTCATAATGTTGAAGTGGAATCTCTTTTCCTGTAGTTTGAATCCATTGCTCTGCGCCCTATTCTCTGGAGTAGCAGGAAACAAGCCTGCTCGATCACCAATATGACACCCCTTCAAATATTTAAACAGGGCTTCTCTTCTCCAGGCTAAAAATACCCAGCTACCTAAGGCGCTCCTCGTAGGGCATGGTTTCCAGACCCTTCACCATTTTGGACAGCCCTAAGGCAAACTTATCATGGGGTTTATTTGGCAAGTTTCTTTGGAATGAGTGTACTTAAACTTTTTGCCCTTGGGACCTCCCTTTACAT
>NW_024847155.1:0-1011 GCF_019175285.1 Sceloporus undulatus
ATTCAAAGATACAGCTGTGTTAGTTTGTAGAATCAGTATGTAGAGAGATTTTGTAGAACCATTGGCGGGATACAGACCGACACTTTGCGGCGGTCTCCCGCCGGCGCCATTTGCTCCGTGCGGGAGCCGCAGCAGCCAAACCGCGTGGCTCCCACGCAGAGCAAAAAAAGAAGCTCCATTTCGGAGCTTCTTTTTGCGGCGCCTTTATGGCGTCGCGAGGCGCCGCTGGCGCATTCGCGACGTCATAGGCGCCGCGACACGTCTGGATGCTATGCGTCCAGTACGTAAACATGGCGGCCCCCATGTGGAAGGGGCACCGCCATGTTGTACGTATTCTATACGTACTAGGGTTAGGGGGGTGCGGAAGCACCGCCCCTTCCTAACCCTATAACGTATAGAAGACGTACTATATGGCGGTTTGTATCCCGCCATTGAGACTAACTAAAGACCAACTTAAGTCTACGAAAGCTGATGCTGCCAACTTCTTTCTTTAGTTAGTGTCAAAGGTGCTACAAGACCTCTCTACATGCTGATTATCATAATTGTTATCATTATTTCTTAACATCATCATTATTAAAAACCGGTAATTTTAAGCCTTCCTCAGTTATATGTTACATGAAATCTAGTTAAGCACTTTTAGTTGCATTGACTGTAATGGGAGTGTTATACGTGTGTTTTATACCTACAATTTTACAGAAATTTATGTGGGACTTATCTTTGAATAAAGATGGATGGGGTCCACCTGCACCTTAGTTCCACTGAAATCAGACAGATTTGAAAGTACTTTGGATAAATTGTATCCATTATCAGGTTTATTGTTTGGCTGGCATCCTGTTCATTATTAGCTACAACAAGATTAGACCTATTCAATGTACTGTTCAGTCAATTATGAGTCAATATTAAATCTAATGGATTCAATAGGTCTACTCTAGTTAGGCTGGAAAGAGCATTTAGGCCTTCGATCCAAAACACATTGCAGAAATAATCCAGTTTGAGATTGCTTTAACTGCC
>NW_024847156.1:0-1011 GCF_019175285.1 Sceloporus undulatus
GATCACCGCGATGAGGAGCAGCCCTTGCATCCTTCCCGGCGTGGGAGCAGGCCGAGGCTTCCTCCCAAGCCGGGAAGGAGGAGGAGGACAAGGTTTTAAAATGTAGGACCTTAAAAAAAAAGGTCCTACATTTTTAAGCCTTGTCCTACATTTGTCCCGGTTCGGAGCTCCTCAGTTATGGCAACCCTACATTAAATGGCAATCTGGACTAAAGATCTTTGAGATCACATAGTGCCCTTATCTGTGTCCCAAAATTGCATTTCTAGTGAAACTATCATTGCTTATTTTCAGAACTGCTACTGGAAAATTCTTCCTTTCACATTACTATGTAAGGTTTAATGATACAGCTGCCACTTATCCACTTATCCACTATCATTTAAGCCAGCAAGGATGAGGAGCCATGGAGAAAGGATCAGTTTGCCCCAAGAAATCTCCACAGCCCGGAAAACATCAGGGATATAGTCTCAACCTTGACTCCACTGGGTTCCTGGCTGAAATCCCAAGTGGAGATGCTGCATCTCTGGCACATCCATAGTGGACCCTGTTTCATTTCTCCTTGATCAAAGGCTTTGTTCCACAAGGAGAAGAAAAGGCAAAGCACTCTCTCAGCATATGTGGGATCCAGCCAAAAGTATGGAAGAAAATCTCTGCTCTTTCTCATTAATGATTAGAGATTGTGAGGACCCCTCTTTCAGCTACCTATAAAGGGATCTGGGAAAGCAGGCTCTGCTAGTATTATGGTATCATCTACATTTCTTAGATTGTTGATGTTCCTTTCTCCATTTCCATGTCTCCCTCCTTTGAGTTTAATCCTGCTTTCATAAGAAACGCCATTCTGTCCACAAAAACAAGTTTAGGAGCAGACTGTGGCACAGACCATGAATTACCAATAGCAAAAGTCAGGGTAAACCTAAAGAAGAAGAATAAACCAATCATAATGCCAAAATACAACCTGGAAAACATAAATGAAGAATTTAAAGACAAAATGAAAAACAGATTTGCATTATTAAG
>NW_024847157.1:0-1011 GCF_019175285.1 Sceloporus undulatus
GGTCTTCAAGGCATCCAGCACCATCACCTGGCCTTCTCGCCACCTCCACCACCACAGAAGGACCGGATACCAGTGTTAGAGGCCAAGAGGTGGCGGTGAGGAGGCCGGGTGGCAGTGCTGGGGGCCTTCAAGGCTTGCCCTCCTTGCGGGAAAGGCCCAGTGGTGGTGGTGGTGGGAGCCAAAAGTCCCATTAAATACAATGACATAGCAAAATGGTGTCCCTTATAAAAAATGGAAAATCAAGGTTTGACATTTGAAAATTATACTTATATTTTGAATATTTTCAAGCTGTGGATGCTTGAATCCATGTATAAAAAATCCATGGATAAGAAAGGCCAACTGTAAAAGATATTAAGGTAAAGCAATAAATTCATAAGAGAGATGGAAAAGTGATCCCCGGTCGAAGGAAGTCAAACCTTTTTGTTATGTGTATTTTACCAAGAAAAGGACATGTAAGTTTTCTGTCTCGTTGGACATGTCTGATGTTGGATGTTGGTATGTGGTTATTTATGTTGGACTGAATGTCAATAAAAATATAATATGGGTGGCATGCATATATGTGGTAAGGTAGAATTAAATAAAGAGTTTAAAGAACATATACTAAGTAAAACGTTATGGAAAGTATGGATGAAATATAAGGAAAAAATATAGAGAGCATTGCCAGATTGGACCTCCCCGGATGAAGCAACATTAAAGAAAGGCAGAATAGAAGGGAAAGATTGGTTGAGGTATAAAGATCTTTTAAAGATATTGGAAGGGAAATTAATAATGAAATCAAGAGAGGAAATGATTAGAGAAGGATATAATATAAATTGGTATTTATACTATCAATTAACAGAACGATATAAAGCAGATGTAAAGCAATTCAGATTAACATAAAAGAAGACGGAAATGGATTTGATATTATTAGATAAAGGGAGGAAGAAAATAGCAAAATTTTATAAATTAATACTAAAACTGGAACAAGAACAAATAAAACATTGTATGATAAAGTGGGCGCAAAATATAGGG
>NW_024847158.1:0-1011 GCF_019175285.1 Sceloporus undulatus
AGCTTAGAAAGTGATGTTCTTTAATGTGCCTCCACTACTCAGGAGATGGAGGCAAAATGATGCAATCAATGTGGAATAATCCTTCTCAGATACGCAGAACAAAAGGCAAGGCTGGCAGTTCAGTTCTAGAATGAACAGTTGTAGATTCCCAAGGAGATGGGAGCAAAGGGATCCAGCAGCTGAGGTGAGTTGCCAAACTCTATCTTTTAGATCACCTGGCTCTCCAAATAACCTTTGTCTAGAAAAACAATGAATTTCCCATGGTCTTAAAATATATGATATAAAGCACAGTAAAGAAAACAAATTCTAGAAGGAAAGAGCATTTCCAGTGAATATCAAGTTTCTGGTGAGTCTCTACAGAGCAGGTCCTGGAAAAAGAGCAGGTTATTGGTGCTTGTTAACCCTTTTCTTAATAGCTTCTTCAACCTAATTATGGGGAAGTATTTTCCATGGTTAACCTTTTATTTCAGCATTTTCTAAATTACCTCTCTGCAGATTTAAAAGGAAATTTTCAAATTTAAAAGGAATTTAACAAGAACTGCAATAGATCTGTTTTATAAGGAGGAGCGGTAACACCTTCCAGGTTACTTAAGGTATGTTTTCAAATATCATCGTAATAAAAGAATGAGATGATGACAGCATAGCAATGTTTCTTCTCAGAGTCACAGCTTCAAGTTTAAACATTAATCTCAGAACAAAATATCCAGTGCAACATGAGAATTATATTTTCAAGAAGAGTGTTTAAAAGCATCTTAGGTTAATATGAGGTGGAGGTGAGTCCTTAGAAGTCCGTTCTATAGAAAGAAAGAAAGAGGAACATTTATTTCACCATTTTCTAAATGACTTCTCTGCAGATTTCAAAGGAAATTTTCAGATTTAAAAAGAACTGCAAACACCTCTGTTTTATAAGATGGAGCAGAAAGACCTTCCAAATTGAGGTATGTTTTTAATTGTCATTGATATAGAAGAATGAAATGACGATAGCATGACAATGTTTCTTTAAAGGAAATG
>NW_024847159.1:0-1011 GCF_019175285.1 Sceloporus undulatus
AATGGATGCAAGCCACAGGGACAAGAGATTCCACTTAAGCTTTAGGATGAACTTCCTGAAAGTAAGAGCTCTTCAACAGTGGAATATACTCCCTCAGAGTTTGGTGGAGTCTCTTTCTTTGGAGGTCTTTAAACAGAGGCTGGATGGCCATCTCTCGGGGGTACTTTGAATGTCTATTCCTGCATGGCAGAAGATTGAACCGGATGGTCCTTGTGGTCTATTTCAACTCTTTGATTCTATCATTCTAAAGTGGAATTATAGTGCTCTGACAGTAAATTATGAAAGGGCCCTAAGTCTTAACAGGAAGGGCAATGGATTCAGGTTCCTTACCCACAGAGGCCACATTGTCATAATTCTCCATCATAACAGAACTGTACATCAGTCTCTGCTTCTTCGTCAATAGTTTCCATTCGTCCTCAGAGAAATATACTGCCACATCTGCAAAGGTCACCTGCAATAGAAAATAGCCCTCATTCAGAGAGTGACTAAGCAAAAGGGGAGGGAAGCACATAATGCATTGCAAATATTATTTCAACACTTTAAAATTCAGTCCGGGAAATAAACTTTAAATTCTGCAAGCAAGCAAAAAGCTACAGCCTTTGAGATCCAGGTTGTCTTGTATCCTTTCTATATAATATACAATATAATGAAGAATACAATTTAGGCCATTTCTGGGATATTACTGATTGACTGAGATACTGACTATCCCAACATGTATAGTATATGTAGTCACCAATGAATTATAGTGCATTTAGCCATGTCTCACCTAATTTCAAAGGCAAATTTCATTTTTTAAAAGAAGTTCTGGGGAGTACCCTGGGATTGAGGGCCACTGGGCCCACCCTCAATTTAAGTCCAGAGATATCCTTCCATATCACCCAGCATTTCACAGATTGGGAAAGGAAGACACATGTGGACAAGCAACACCAGAAGGGGATCAAGATGGCCAAAGCTCTTAATGATACAGATCACATAAGCGAGGAAGGGTCCAGCAGTTTGCTTTTGGCTCCG
>NW_024847160.1:0-1011 GCF_019175285.1 Sceloporus undulatus
GTCTTTGCCTTTCTTTTTGCCATTCATGAGATCAACAAGAATGACAAATTGCTGCCCAACACCACACTGCAAACAGAAATCTTGGATGATGCATTTAGTTCACTGAAAGCCAGTTTGGCAACATTGGCTTTCCTCTCAATGGGACGAAAGACTGTTCCCAATTACAAATGCACCTGGGCAAAGAATCTCATAGCCATCATCGGTGGTCTCACCTCTCAAACGTCCCTCCAGATTGCCAATATCTTAAATATCTATAAACTTCCACAGGTATGTATGGTCATACTCCATGCCTTAGTACAGATTTTTTCTTCCATTGCTTCTACTGCTATATCCTTCTCCAAATTTGTACATTTGAAATGGTCTTGTCAGTACTGTGTGTCTACTCAGTTAACAGTTCATTTGTGACTTTGCCATTCATGTGAATTTGTTTTAGTAAATGCTCCACACTGGCTTTTCGTTGCCTTGATTTCTGTTTGAGCCTGGCATCTGAGTTCCATGCTCTAGCAGAGTAAATGTAAGATGCATCTCTGCATGCCTTCATAGAAACCACTCTCTGTGAAATTCAGTGCAATGACTCCATGCTGAAATAGACCTGCACCAATCTGACAATTTAGCTCCTGATTTTGGAGAAGATTTGGAGAACATTATTTCTAACTGTAGTAGGATGGATGATCGGGGAGAATGTCTGGGTCAAAAGAGGATAAAAGCCAGGATCCTAGAGAATTGCCTTAACTAAGCAAAGAGACAGAGAGACTAAGCCACACAGTCCACAAAGTAAACCACATATTCATGTGCTGCATGCTTCTGCCACCACAACGGATGGGAGAAAAGTACATATTATTATTATTATAATGGTGGGCTTGGGGATTGCCCTACTCCTGGCCCCTTGTGCCCCTCAGGGACCTTTTTGCCTCACTCCCTGGTTCCTTCCTCCAGGGCCAGGGGGGCTTCAAAAAGAGAGAAGCCCCCCCCCTTTTTATTAGCCCCAAAGAGTTCTTCTTCCTCCATTCC
>NW_024847161.1:0-1011 GCF_019175285.1 Sceloporus undulatus
GATGGCCAAAGTTGTTTATGAGGACGATCACACAAGCTAGGAAGGGCCATATCTTGCCTCCTTCTTTCCTCTCCTCTCCCCACTTTTGAGTTGATGGGCTACAAACTCAATTGCATTCAGGAGCTGAAGTGAGCTGAGAAAGGGAAAAGTGGGAGGAGGAGAGAGCAGTCGGGACATTTTTAAAAGCCCCTGAAATAATAGGGTGAGAGAAAATTAACCATGATTGTCTCTGCCAAACTCTGACAGTATTTTATTTGCTTCCTTTCATAAATTGGCTCAGCAGTGACACAGATGAAGCTAATAGGATAGTGACTCACCAAAGAGCTGTTGTATCTCGGCATCCCCTTTCTGTTGGAGCCCAGCTCCCTCCGCTTGGCCTCTGTGTCAGCCATCAGGTGGGCAGGGATCCTGGTGGCCCTGCACTTGGTCACTTCCAGCAAGAGAAGCCCAAAGCCGTGTACAAGGAGGCCGAGATGACGTTCCTGAGAAAGGGACCAGGGTTAGGATTGGCTTGGCAAGAACTCCTGCAGCACTCAAAGAGACAGAGAACAGCATCCTGCTGGTGACATACGCAGGTGACATATGGCTCCTTTGGGCTGATGCAGAGGTGGGCATCCCCTCCCTCCCTCTGCACCAAACAAAACACCCTGGACCTAGCATAGATTCACTGCAGCTCCCCTACACAACAGATACTCCATGCCTTATTAGAGTGGTGGGGGTTTAGGGGATGGAGAATTGGAGAGGGCCCTGGTTATGTCCCCGTAGATAGATGTGAAATGAGTGCATCATAAATAAATAAATCATCTGTTGAAACCCCCGGAGGTCCCCTGTGCTTTCCCCCATCATCAGCCCCTTTCCCAAGAAGGCTGCATCTGCACTTAAAAATAAGGCACTTTGAAACCGCTTTAACCACTCACTGCTCTGGAATCCTGGGAGTTGTAGTTTGTTGTGGCATGAGAGCTCACTGGCAGAGAAGGCTAAGTGTCCAAAGGTAATATCCCAGGATTCCAT
>NW_024847162.1:0-1011 GCF_019175285.1 Sceloporus undulatus
TCATGATGAGCCATAATATAGAATGCGCAGAATGTTTTGGTGTCTGCCTTCTTCAGTTGCGCAAAATAAAAGCGAGCTGCGTCCAAAGTGATAGTTTTTAACTCTCTGCTTTCGATATTCTTCGGTGGCTGATATTACTATACATGAAGCCATGTGAAGTTAGGGTCTTAAGTCTATGAATCCAGAAATTATCCTTTTTCTGTCTAAAACACCTGAAGGAGATGACATTTAGTACCAAAGAAGAACAAATCCAAGATGTTGCTCCAAGCTGAAGTACCAGGTTGTTTCAGCTCAATGGTCAGGACTGCAGATTCATGGTTCCTGAAGCATGTACACAGATCTGTGGTTTCTTCCCCTATGTACTGCAGATGACATCCTTCATGTGACATATGTCGGCATCCGATCCCATACATATTATTGCATGACTGGCAGGTGATGTCTTGTTTAATATAGTAGGCCTTGTGCCAGTCATTGCGCTAGTAAAAATGACAGCCTGCTTAAGATACTTACTGTTAAGGTGATGCTTTGAATCACAAAGGTACACAGTATAATACTTATTATACCCACTTATTATACAAACTTATTATACACACTTAAACATCAGATTACAATTACAGACAAACGTTTGACAAGGAAGCCCCTTTCTCCCAAAATACTTTATAGGCTCCTCAATCCCTTGTAAGGAGACACTAAAGTCTGTCTTCAGCTATCATGAGACCATGTGGTTCTTCTTGCTTGACTCTGGACGGAGATAGGACTCATCCCTCCACATCTGCGGTTTTGATATTTGCGGATTTGATTATTCACGGATTTAATTAATATGTTCTCTCTAGGAATATCTAGGTCCTCCTCTGGTGCAACTCTATGGTCAACTTTAACTAAAAGCTACACTGAAAGATGTAGAGATTTCTACAGAGAAGACTCTATTACGCCTTTGTAGCTCCTCCAGCGCAGTTCTATGGTCAGTGTCTGTTGGACGTTGACCACAGAGTTGCACTGGAGGACCTAGAG
>NW_024847163.1:0-509 GCF_019175285.1 Sceloporus undulatus
GAAAGAGCAATGGGTTCAGGTTCCTTACCTACAGAAGCCACATTCTCATAATTGTCTATCATTACATAATTGTACAAAAGTTTCTGTTTCTTCGTTAACAGATTCCATTCATCCTCAGAGAAATATATTGCCACATCTGCATAGGTCACCTGAAATAGAAAATAGCCCTCATCCAGAGAGTGACTGAGCAAAAGGGGAGGAAAACACATGGCGCATCCGAAATATTAGTATTTCATCATTTCAGAATTCATTCCAGGAAATAAACTTTAAATTCTGTCAGCAAGCAAAAAGCTACTGCCTTTGAGCTCAGATTGTCTTGAATCCTTTCAATATAATATACAATATAATAAACAGTATAATTTAGGCCATGGCTGGGATATTGAGGATGGATTAGGATACTGACTATCCAAAAATATATAGTACATTTAGCCACAAAAGAATTATGGTGCATTTAGCCATTTCTTGCCAAATTTCAGAGGCAAATTTCATTTTTAAAAAACAGTTCTGGG
>NW_024847163.1:609-1011 GCF_019175285.1 Sceloporus undulatus
GTGGAGAAGCAACACCAGAAGGTGGTAGGATGGCCAAGGTTGTTTATAAGGAAGATCACACAAGCAGGGAAAGGCACAGTAGTTAGTTTTTGCCTCAACCTCCTGGGAAGGGAAGATCCTGGCAACTTATCACCTCTCCTCTCCCCCCTTTTGAGTTCATGGAGTGCAAACTTCTTGGAAGTCATTTTGCAGCAACTCAAGAGAGCTGAAGAGAAGGGGGAATGTGGGAGGAGGAGAAAGAAACCAGGACATTTTGGAAAGCCCATGAAAAAGTGGGGCGACAGAGGATTAACCAAGACTTTCTCTGCCAAACTGGGACAATATGTTCCCCACTTGCTTTCATGAATTGGTCCAGAATGACACAAATGAAACTAATAGTCAGGATGGCAACTCACCAAAGAG
>NW_024847164.1:0-1011 GCF_019175285.1 Sceloporus undulatus
AGGAACCTCCCAGTTCGGGGACCATGCTGAAAGGGCCTTGGGCCCCCTTGAAGGGATCTACGTTAAAAGAGAAGAAGGAAGGAATAAAGGAGTGAACGTGCCAAGGGAGAGAAGCATAAAGGGACTGCTGAAGCGGGGTGATGGGGTTCTGGGATCTGACCCAGGCACCTTCCCCTCATTATCCACAGCTCACTATGATGGTTTAAATGACTATTTCACAGATAATATCTGTCAGATAAGAGCCAAATTGGACGTCAGCATTATTGCAGAGGCTGTAAGTGAGGTGTCCAGTGACTGTGAGTAAGATCATAGTGGATCAATATGAATCTGACTACTGAGGACGTGGACAAGCTCCTTGGAAGTGTGAAGAGGAGAACTTGCCCTCTCAACCCTTGCCCTTCATATATCGCCTGAGATATATCATAGATGCATCTCTTAGGAAGGTCTATTTTCCATCATGCTTAAAAGAAGCAGTGTTATGGCCGTTTATGGAAAACGCTTCCTAGATCCCTTGGAGATGAACAATTACAGACCGGTCTCCCATCTTCCATTTCTAACCAACATAATTTTGAGGACAGTTGCTCTTCATCTCCAAGCAGTCTTGGATGAGACAGATTATCTGGACCCATTTCAAACTGGCTTCAGGATGGGATATGGAGTTGAAACTGTTATGGTTGCCTTAGTAAATGATCTTTGCTTCAAGGAGGAATGTAACTTACCAAACTTTAAGCTGTACTTTTTTGCAGCTTGTCTCAAATGGTTAGAAGAGTGGTTCAAATTAGAAAACAAGAATTTATTGAAAAGCTAACCTGAATCTTGGTATACATACATATATGTGGTATACAAAACCAAAAGATAATTACACTTTTAACCATCATGTTATAAGAAGATCATTGCTTAAAGTATGGTATAAAATGAGACATAAATTTTGGGTGTCATTGCAAGAAGCCTATTACAATAGAACAAAGGACAAAGATACTCCATGGCTAAGATATGGAGATTTAATAAACA
>NW_024847165.1:0-1011 GCF_019175285.1 Sceloporus undulatus
CTAAGCTTGCCTTTCCACATGATTCATATTCCCATCTCAATAAAGCAGCATCTATCATAACGCTATATCATCATGTCATCTTACCATCGTATCATAATTCCATCATATCATCATGACAGACCCATGCTTATAGATCTGACACAAATCTACAAGAGGCCCTACTTCTCATTAAAGTAACCCTGTTCCTGGCCTTGGCATTTCTACAAAATTTGTCTTTGCCAATATTTTTTGTGTGGAGGAAATTTATGTCTCATGTGGCTTCTGATGTACTTCACATTGAAACATAACATCCTGGAAATTTGGTTCATAAGTAGTCATTCTAGCCTGACCTCTTGGAATTCTGTATACACTGACTATAATTTTAAAGCAAGTGAGCAGCTACTGCTCTTGTTCCCCTGGTTTTGCTTTGTTTTTGTTTTTTTCTGTGCAGAAGGTGATCTGACTTTTACAGTCAAAGGTTCCTATGAGGAAACACAGAAGATCCCACTGCCGCCTGATTCCTGCCTTGGTAAAAGAGTTGTCCTTCACTTTCACTGTGTAAAGAATCTTCAATCAAATTTGGAAATTACACTGCCTAACGAAGCACAATGGTCAAACGTATGTTACTCTTGTAAATGCTGCATCAATGTTTTGTGGCTCAAATAAATTAGAGGAATAGTCTTCTACAGGATTCTTCTATCACAACCTTAATTGATTTTTAAAGCATTTTCTTAATTTGATTTTTTTAAAAATTGGTATAATTGAAACAAAAGAAAGGGCTAGATTTTACCATACAATATTTTTGCCACACTGCAACTTTTAAAATAGGTCTCAATTGATTTTCCCCCCATAAACTGACAGATGTAAATTTCTAAAATTACAGATTTAATCTGCACTGGGCAACTACCTCTTGTTTTTTGGTATAATAGCCTATATCAAAATAATAGGAAGGAAATTATTCTCTCTCCTTCCTCCATGTGCCCCTCAAAATCTCATCCAGAAAATTAGGAGAATCTGTGGAAGATTTTGGAG
>NW_024847166.1:0-384 GCF_019175285.1 Sceloporus undulatus
AAAAAGGTTAATGCAATTTTAGGCTGCATCAATAGAAGTATAGTGTCCAGATCCAGGGAAGTCATAGTGCCACTCTATTCTGCTCTGGTCAGGCCCCACCTGGAATATTGTCTACAGTTCTGGGCCACACAATTCAAAAAGGATGTTGAGAAAAAAGAGCGTGTCCAAAGGAAGGTGACCAAAATGATGAACGTTCTGGAAACCATGCCCTATGAAGAAAGACTTAGGGAGCTGGGGATGTTTAGCCTGGAGAAGAGAAGGTTAAGAGGTGATACGATAGCACTGTTTAAATATTTGAAGGGATGTCATATTGAGGAGGGAGCAAGCTTGTTTTCTGCTGCTCCAGTGACTAGGACCCAGAACAATGGATGCAAGCTACAGGAA
>NW_024847166.1:484-1011 GCF_019175285.1 Sceloporus undulatus
CCCCCCCGGCAGTACTGCAGTTTTAGGGCGGAAAAATGAAATGCACAGATGTAGGATGGGAGACACCTGGCTGAATGAAACTATGTGTGAAAGGGATCTGGAAGTCCAAGTAGAACATGAGTCAACAGTAAGATGCAGCAGCTAAAAAGGTTAATGCAATTTTAGGCTGCATCAATAGAAGTATAGTGTCCAGATCCAGGGAAGTCATAGTGCCACTCTATTCTGCTCTGGTCAGGCCCCACCTGGAATATTGTCTACAGTTCTGGGCCACACAATTCAAAAAGGATGTTGAGAAAAAAGAGCGTGTCCAAAGGAAGGTGACCAAAATGATGAACGTTCTGGAAACCATGCCCTATGAAGAAAGACTTAGGGAGCTGGGGATGTTTAGCCTGGAGAAGAGAAGGTTAAGAGGTGATACGATAGCACTGTTTAAATATTTGAAGGGATGTCATATTGAGGAGGGAGCAAGCTTGTTTTCTGCTGCTCCAGTGACTAGGACCCAGAACAATGGATGCAAGCTACAGGAA
>NW_024847167.1:0-1011 GCF_019175285.1 Sceloporus undulatus
GGGTTCAAGTCCCTGCGGAGCCCTCGCTGTCTTCCCAATGCAGCTCTCCTCTCTTCTTTCTTCCTTCTCCTATTTCACATACACCCAGATTCCTTGGGGTTAGGGGCACAGGACCCTTGAGATAGTGGGGAAACTGCAAATCAAAGCACACTGGTTTATAAAATCTGAAAGAACTGCTTTCCAGGAATTTCTAGGTCTTCCAGCACAACTCTTATGTTCAACATCTGCTGGAGATTACCCATAGTATCGTGCCATAGGACATCTGTTCAAAATTGCCCATATAGAGTGACAGTGGAGTACCTAGAGATCTCTAGAGAGAACACATTAATTATATCCACAAAAGTCAAACCTGGAAACATGGAGGGCTAAATGTACTTCCATTTGAATGAATACATAGTCTTTGTGAACCAAGATCTTAATGACAGTAGTGTGTGTGTGTGTGTGTGTGTGTGTGTGTGATATAATTTCAGAGAACAAAAGTAGCCCAACTACTATTGTAGGCTTTGTCAGGGACGTAGCCAAGGGGGGGGTGTTCTTGGGGTCCAGACCCCCCCTTCCATTAGAAAAATGAATGGTGTGTGCTGCTGCACCGCCGCACCCCAGCCCCATTATAATGGTGGCACTTAGTCTGGACCCCCCCCTTCCTAAAATCCTAGCTACGTCCCTGGCTTTGTCATGAGTTTTTCAGAATCAGCACTGGTAGCAAGTCTTGCTTTATTCATAGAATCATAGATTTGGAAGAAATCCTAAGGGCCATCCAGTCCAACCCCTTCTGCCATGCAGGAACTCACAATCAAAGCAGCCCTGATAGATGGCCATCCAGCCTCTGTTTAAAGATCTCCAAGGAGGGAGACTCAAAGCCAGCTTCTTCCTCTGTCGAACAGCTCTTACTCTCAGGATGGTCCTTTTATTGTTCAGGTGGAATCTCTTTTCCTGTACCTTGCATCTATTGTTCTGGGTCCTGTTCTCTGGAGCAGCAGAAAACATGCTTGCTCCATCCTCAATGTGACA
>NW_024847168.1:0-1011 GCF_019175285.1 Sceloporus undulatus
ACAAGGGCCATCCAGTCCAACCCCCTGCCATGCAGGAACTTTCACTCAAAGCATATCCGACCAATAAGGAATGTATAGTACAATATGAATTTTGTAATGAAGGGATGTATTTGTCAACTGGGTTTTCTGTATTTTTATCTCTGCATTAAAGTAAATAAAAAGATTTTTTTTAAAAAGAAAAGAATGTTCTTCCTAATGTTTAATCACAAATTCTTTTCTTATATCTTGAATCCATAGACTCTAAATGTCTTTCCCCCCTTCTCTCAGACCCATGGATTTTGCAGGAGCATTCAGTAACCGTTGGTCACTAGCCTTTGCCTTTGGAGCGACAGCCAACAAAGTCATGATTCTATTTTCTGAGGGCTACTTTCTACTGCAAGTAATGCCCCAATGGGCTCGAGGTAAATTACTCAGTCAGAAACTTCAGTTTAGTGAATGAATCAGGCCTGACCCTGAGGGAGTCTCCAATTCACACAGGAGCTGGGTTTAAACAGTAAGGAATAGTGCAAATGGAGGAATGTGTATGTGCTTTTAGCTATTTTTTTTCCGTGTTGGAAAGAGTGAGTATTAGGTAGAATGATGGTTTTAGTGTTGTTTTTTGGGTTTTTTTGGCGGGGGGGAAGAGGGTTTTTTTTTTTGGGGGGGGGGAATATCCTTAAGTCTAATTCCCCAGTATGCTCTCTGGGTGCAGAAGCTGGGTGAGAGGTCTTAAAAACCTTCCAACTTTGATTTTTGGTTTCTGAGACTTGGGTATGACTTCCCTAAGGTATAGAACCTCTCTTGTTTTGCTTGTTGCTGCCACCCCAACTTATAATCTTTCTTGTTGTTATGTGCCTTCAAGTTCACTCTGACATACAATGACCCTATCCTAGGAGTATATCACACGGAGCTTTTCGGTGGTTTTGTGGCTCAGTTCCAGCTCACTTCCGAAGTGATTGCACTTCCCATGATGTGGTTTCAAGTCATAAACTGTTTTATCAGATGCCATTGATTTCTATGGGAGCTGCTTGC